>NW_027592508.1:5000-32500 GCF_964213995.1 Mustelus asterias | reverse complement strand
ACTGGGATACAGTTCCTGAAGGTGCTGACTCTCACTGGGATACAGTTCCTGAAGGTGCTGACTCTCACTGGGATACAGTTCCTGAAGGTGCTGATTCTCACTGGGATACAGTTCCTGAAGGTGCTGACTCTCACTGGGATACAGTTCCTGAAGGTGCTGACTCTCACTGGGATACAGTACCTGAAGGTGCTGACTCTCCCTGGGATACAGTTCCTGAAGGTGTGACTCTCACTGGGATACAGTTCCTGAAGGTGCTGACTCTGACTGGGATACAGTTCCTGAAGGTGCTGACTCTCACTGGGATACAGTTCCTGAAGGTGCTGACTCTGACTGGGATACAGTTCCTGAAGGTGCTGACTCTCACTGGGACACAGTTCCTGAAGGTGCTGACTCTCACTGGGATACAGTTCCTGAAGGTGCTGACTCTGACTGGGATACAGTTCCTGAAGGTGCTGACCCTCACTGGGATACAGTTCCTGAAGGTGCTGACTCTCACTGGGATACAGTTCCTGAAGGTGCTGACTCTGACTGGGATACAGTTCCTGAAGGTGCTGACTCTCACAGGGATACAGTTCCTGAAGGTGCTGACTCTCACTGGGATACAGTTCCTGAAGGTGCTGACTCTCACTGGGATACAGTTCCTGAAGGTGCTGACACTGGGATACAGTTCCTGAAGGTGCTGACTCTCACTGGGATACAGTACCTGAAGGTGCTGACTCTCACTGGGATACAGTTCCTGAATGTGTGACTCTCACTGGGATACAGTTCCTGAAGGTGCTGACTCTCACTGGGATACAGTTCCTGAAGGTGCTGACTCTCACTGGGATACAGTTCCTGAAGGTGCTGACTCTCACTGGGATACAGTTCCTGAAGGTGTGACTCTCACTGGGATACAGTTCCTGAAGGTGCTGACTCTCACTGGGATACAGTTCCTGAAGGTGTGACTCTCACTGAGATACAGTTCCTGAAGGTGCTGACACTCACTGGGATACAGTTCCTGAAGGTGCTGACTCTCACTGGGATACAGTTCCTGAAGGTGCTGACTCTCACTGGGATACAGTACCTGAAGGTGCTGACTCTCCCTGGGATACAGTTCCTGAAGGTGTGACTCTCACTGGGATACAGTTCCTGAAGGTGCTGACTCTCACTGGGATACAGTTCCTGAAGGTGCTGATTCTCACTGGGATACAGTTCCTGAAGGTGCTGACTCTTACTGGGACACAGTTCCTGAAGGTGCTGACTCTCACTGGGATACAGTTCCTGAAGGTGCTGACTCTCACTGGGATACAGTTCCTGAAGGTGCTGACTCTCACTGGGATACAGTTCCTGAAGGTGTGACTCTCACTGGGATACACTTCCTGAAGGTGCTGACTCTCACTGGGATACAGTTCCTGAAGGTGCTGACTCTCACTGGGATACAGTTCCTGAAGGTGCTGACTCTCACTGGGATACAGTTCCTGAAAGTGTGACTCTCACTGGGATACAGTTCCTGAAGGTGCTGACTCTCACTGGGATACAGTTCCTGAAGGTGCTGACTCTCACTGGGGGACAGTTCCTGAAGGTGCTGATTCTCACTGGGATACAGTTCCTGAAGGTGCTGACTCTCACTGGGATACAGTTCCTGAAAGTGTGACTCTCACTGGGATACAGTTCCTGAAGGTGCTGACTCTCACTGGGATACAGTTCCTGAAAGTGCTGACTCTCACTGGGATACAGTTACTGAAGGTGTGACTCTCACGGGGATACAGTTCCTGAAGGTGCTGACTCTCACTGGGATACACTTCCTGAAGGTGCTGACTCTCACTGGGATACAGTTCCTGAAGGTGTGACTCTCACTGGGATACAGTTCCTGAAGGTGCTGACTCTCACTGGGATACAGTTCCTGAAGGTGCTGACTCTCACTGGGATACAGTTCCTGAAGGTGCTGACTCTCACTGGGATACAGTTCCTGAAGGTGCTGACTCTGACTGGGATACAGTTCCTGAAGGTGCTGACTCTCACTGAGATACAGTTCCTGAAGGTGCTGACTCTCACTGGGATACAGTTCCTGAAGGTGCTGACTCTCACTGGGATACAGTTCCTGAAGGTGTGACTCTCACTGGGATACAGTTCCTGAAGGTGCTGACTCTCACTGGGATACAGTTCCTGAAGGTGCTGACTCTCACTGGGATACAGTTCCTGAAGGTGTGACTCTCACTGGGATACAGTTCCTGAAGGTGTGACTCTCACTGGGATACAGTTCCTGAAAGTGTGACTCTCACTGGGATACAGTTCCTGAAGGTGCTGACTCTCACTGGGATACAGTTCCTGAAAGTGTGACTCTCACTGGGATACAGTTCCTGAAGGTGCTGACTCTCACTGGGATACAGTTCCTGAAGGTGCTGACTCTGACTGGGATACAGTTCCTGAAGGTGCTGACTCTCACTGGGATACAGTTCCTGAAGGTACTGACTCTCACTGGGATACAGTTCCTGAAGGTGTGACTCTCACTGGGATACAGTTCCTGAAGGTGTGACTCTCACTGGGATACAGTTCCTGAAAGTGTGACTCTCACTGGGATACAGTTCCTGAAGGTGCTGACTCTCACTGGGATCCAGTTCCTGAAGGTGCTGACTCTCACTGGGATACAGTTCCTGAATGTGCTGACTCTAACTGGGATACAGTTCCTGAAGGTGCTGACTCTCACTGGGATACAGTTCCTGAAGGTGCTGACTCTCACTGGGATACAGTTCCTGAAGGTGTGACTCTCACTGGGATACAGTTCCTGAAGGTGCTGACTCTCACTGGGATACAGTTCCTGAAGGTGTGACTCTCACTGGGATACAGTTCCTGAAAGTGTGACTCTCACTGGGATACAGTTCCTGAAGGTGCTGACTCTCACTGGGATACAGTTCCTGAGGGTGCTGACTCTCACTGGGATACAGTTCCTGAAGGTGCTGACTCTCACTGGGATACAGTTCCTGAAGGTGTGACTCTCTCTGGGATACAGTTCCTGAAGGTGTGACTCTCACTGGGATACAGTTCCTGAAGGTGCTGACTCTCACTGGGATACAGTTCCTGAAGGTGCTGACTCTCACTGGGATACAGTTCCTGAAGGTGCTGACTCTCACTGGGATACAGTTCCTGAAGGTGCTGACTCTCACTGGGATACAGTTCCTGAAGGTGCTGACTCTCACTGGGATACAGTTCCTGAAGGTGCTGACTCTCACTGGAATACATTTCCAGAAGGTGCTGACTCTCACTGGGGGACAGTTCCTGAAGGTGCTGAATCTCACTGGGATACAGTTCCTGAAGGTGCTGATTCTCACTGGGATACAGTTCCTGAAGGTGCTGACTCTCACTGGAATACATTTCCAGAAGGTGCTGACTCTCACTGGGATACAGTTCCTGAAGGTGCTGACTCTCACTGGTTCTACAGTTAAATAAAGGTAATTACAGGCGCATGAGGGAGGAACTGACAAAAATCGACTGGAAGCAGAGCCTAGTGGGAAAGACAGTAGAACAGCAATGGCAGGGGTTTCTGGGAGTAATTGAGGACACAGTGCAGAGGTTCATCCCAAACAAAAGAAAGGTTATCAGAGGGGGGATTAGGCAGCCATGGCTGACAAAGGAAGTCAGGGAATGCATCAAGGCAAAAGAGAGAGCCTATAATGTGGCAAAGAGTAGTGGGAAGTCAGAAGATTGGGAAGGCTATAAAAACAAACAGAGGATAACAAAGAGAGAAATAAGGAAGGAGAGGATCAAATATGAAGGTAGGCTAGCCAGTAACATTAGGAATGATAGTAAAAGTTTCTTTAAATACATTAAAAACAAACGGGAGGCAAAAGTAGACATTGGGCCGCTCCAAAATGACGCTGGTAATCTAGTGATGGGAGACAAGGAAATAGCTGAGGAACTTAATAAGTACTTTGCGTCAGTCTTCACAGTAGAAGACATGAGTAATATCCCAACAATTCAGGAAAGTCAGGGGGCAGAGTTGAATATGGTTGCCATCACAAAGGAGAAAGTGCTAGAGAAACTAAAAGGTCTGAAAATTGATAAATCTCCGGGCCCAGATGGGCTACATCCTAGAGTTCTAAAGGAGATAGCTGAAGAAATAGTGGAGGCGTTAGTTATGATCTTTCAAAAGTCACTGGAGTCAGGGAAAGTCCCAGAGGATTGGAAAATCGCTGTTGTAACCCCACTGTTCAAGAAGGGAACAAGAAAAAAGATGGAAAATTATAGGCCAATTAGCCTAACCTCAGTTGTTGGCAAAATTCTAGAATCCATCGTTAAGGATGAGATTTCTAAATTCTTGGAAGTGCAGGGTCGGATTAAGACAAGTCAGCATGGATTTAGTAAGGGGAGGTCGTGCCTGACAAACCTGTTAGAGTTCTTTGAAGAGATAACAAATAGGTTAGACCAAGGAGAGCCAATGGATGTTATCTATCTTGACTTCCAAAAGGCCTTTGACAAGGTGCCTCACGGGAGACTGCTGAGTAAAATAAGGGCCCATGGTATTCGAGGCAAGGTACTAACATGGATTGACGATTGGCTGTCAGACAGAAGGCAGAGAGTTGGGATAAAAGGTTCTTTCTCAGAATGGCAACCGGTGACAAGTGGTGTCCCGCAGGGTTCAGTGTTGGGGCCACAGCTGTTCTCTTTATATATTAACGATCTAGATGACGGGACTGGGGGCATTCTGGCCAAGTTTGCCGATGATACAAAGATAGGTGGAGGGGCAGGTAGTATTGAGGAGGTGGGGAGGCTGCAGAAAGATTTAGACAGTTTAGGAGAGTGGTCCAAGAAGTGGCTGATGAAATTCAACGTGGGCAAGTGCGAGGTCGTACACTTTGGAAAAAAGAATAGAGGCATGGACTATTTTCTAAACGGTGACAAAATTCATAATGCTAAAGTGCAAAGGGACTTGGGAGTCCTAGTCCAGGATTCTCTAAAGGTAAACTTGCAGGTTGAGTCCGTAATTAAGAAAGCAAATGTAATGTTGTCATTTATCTCAAGAGGCTTGGAATACAAAAGCAGGGATGTACTTCTGAGGCTTTATAAAGCACTGGTTAGGCCCCATTTGGAGTACTGTGAGCAATTTTGGGCCCCACACCTCAGGAAGGACATACTGGCACTGGAGCGGGTCCAGCGGAGATTCACACGGATGATCCCAGGAATGGTAGGCCTGACATACGATGAACGTCTGAGGATCGTGGGATTATATTCATTGGAGTTTAGGAGGTTGAGGGGAGATCTGATAGAAACTTACAAGATAATGAACGGCTTAGATAGGATGGACGTAGGGAAGTTGTTTCCATTAACAGGGGAGACTAGGACGCGGGGGCACAGCCTTAGAATAAAAGGGAGTCACTTTAGAACAGAGATGAGGAGAAATTTCTTCAGCCAGAGAGTGGTGGGTCTGTGGAATTCATTGCCACAGAGGGCTGTGGAGGCCGAGACGTTGAGCGTCTTCAAGACAGAAATTGATAAATTCTTGATTTCTCGAGGAATTAAGGGCTATGGGGAGAGAGCGGGTAAATGGAGTTGAAATCAACCATGATTGAATGGTGGAGTGGACTCGATGGGCCGAATGGCCTTACTTCCGCTCCTATGTCTTATGGTCTTATGGTCTTATAGGTGCTGATTCTCACTGGGATACAGTTCCTGAAGGTGCTGACTCTCACTGGGATACAGTTCCTGAAGGTGTGACTCTCACTGGGATACAGTTCCTGAAGGTGCTGACTCTCACTGGGATACAGTTCCTGAAGGTGTGACTCTCACTGGGATACAGTTCCTGAAGGTGCTGACTCTCACTGGGATACAGTTCCTGAAGGTGCTGACTCTCACTGGGACACAGTTCCTGAAGGTGCTGACTCTCTCTGGGATACAGTTCCTGAAGGTGCTGACTCTCACAGGGGGACAGTTCCTGAAGGTGCTGACTCTCTCTGGGATACAGTTCCTGAAGGTGCTGACTCTCACTGGGATACAGTTCCTGAAGGTGCTGACTCTGACTGGGATACAGTTCCTGAAGGTGCTGACTCTCACTGGGATACAGTTCCTGAAGGTGTGCCTCTCTCTGGGATACAGTTCCTGAAGGTGTGACTCTCACTGGGATACAGTTCCTGAAGGTGCTGACTCTCACTGGGATACAGTTCCTGAAGGTGCTGACTCTCACTGGGATACAGTTCCTGAAGGTGCTGACTCTCACTGGGATACAGTTCCTGAAGGTGCTGACACTGGGATACAGTTCGTGAAGGTGCTGACTCTCACTGGGATACAGTTCCTGAAGGTGCTGACTCTCACTGGGCTACAGTTCCTGAAGGTGCCGACTCTCACTGGGCTACAGTTCCTGAAGGTGCCGACTCTCACTGGGATACAGTTCCTGAAGGTGCCGACTCTCACTGGGATACAGTTCCTGAAGGTGCTGACTCTCACTGGGATACAGTTCCTGAAGGTGCTGACTCTCACTGGGAAACAGTTCCTGAAGGTGCTGACTCTCACTGGGATACAGTTCCTGAAGGTGCCGACTCTCACTGGGATACAGTTCCTGAAAGTGCTGACTCTTACTGGGATACAGTTCCTGAAGGTGTGCCTCTCACTGGGATACAGTTCCTGAAGGTGTGACTCTCACTGGGATACAGTTCCTGAAGGTTCTGATGTGAATGGATTCCCAGTTGGTTCTCTCTGACTCTCCATGTATCTCTCTCTCTCTGTCCTGTGTAGGGGGAACTTGCTTCCTACCATCAAGAAGACTTACATCCGCTCCTGCTTGTTTGATCCAGTGACTCATCCCTTCTGTCCCATCTTTCGTCTGAGAGACATTGTGTCAGCGGCTGGTGAAGACTTTAATGGCCTTACGCGGAAGGTTCGTTGCTGCTGTCAACTCCCCAGACATCATCTCCGCCATCTCCCGCCCCTTGACCTTTCACCTTGTACCTCTTTGAGCTCATCCCATGGCATCTCCGCAGATGGGAGTTATGGCAGGCCATTCAGCCCCTCTGTCCCACTGCCTCTTTCAGGGTGGCCCTCCTACCTTCTCTCCCCATTCTTACTCTTTCCCCATATCACATCATTCCGTGCATTCCCAACAATCTTTAATTTATGAAGAGAGGTTGGATAGGCTTGTGTAGTTTTCTCTGGAGCAGAGAGGACTGAGGGGCGACCTGATTGAGTTGTTCGCGATAGTGAGGGACATGGATAGGGATCAGCTGTCCCCCTGAGTTGAAGGGCCAGTCACGAGGGGAAAAAGGTTCAAGGTGAGAGGCAGGTGGTTTCCATAGAAACTAGAAGCAGGAGGAGGCCATTCAGCCCTTCCAGCCTACCTCAGCATTCATTATGATCATGGCTGATAATCAAATTCAACATCCTGATTCCCCCCCTACCCCCTTCCCCTCCCCACCCCATATCCCTCGATCCCTTTTGCCCCAAGAGCCATGGGGGGGCAGGTTTGAGGAAAAATGTTTTTCCCCAGAGGGTGGTGAGGGTCTGGAATGCGCTGCGTGGGAGGGTGGTGGAAGCGGGATGTCTCACATCCTTTAGAAAGTACCTGGATGAGCAGTTGGCCACACCGTAACCTTCAGGGACATGGGCCAAGTGCTGGCAGGAGGGATTTAGTGGTAGGTCAGATATTTCTCATGTGTTAGTGCAGACTGGATGGGTCGAAGGGCCTCTTCTGCTCTGTACGATTCTGTGATTCAAACATCGGGAGCTCATGCCCAAACCTCTGGAACACGCCAAGAATCCCAAAGATTCACAACCCTCTGAGTGAAGAGACTTCTCCTCACCGCGGTCTGTACTGGCTGACCGCACCCAGAGACTGTGACCCCCAGTCAAATCCTCTGAGTATTTTCCCTGTTCCCTGATAACCTCTCACTTTCCACTCTGGCAGCAATAATAGGAAGACAGATTATTATCTGAATGGGTGTAAATTGAGAGAGGCGGATACTCAGCGAGACCTTGGAGTCCTCGAGCATCAGTCGCTGAGAGTAAGCGTGCAGGTACAGCAGGCAGTAAAGAAGGTGAATGGTATGTTGGCCTTCATCGCGAGAGGATTTGAGTATCGGGATAGGGATGTTTTGCTGCAATTGTACAGGGCGTTGGTGAGGCCACACCTGGAGTATTGTGCGCAGTTTTGGTCTCCTTATCTGAGGAAGGATGTCCTTGCTATAGAGGGAGCGCAGCGAAGGTTTACCAGGCTGATTCCTGGGATGGCAGGTCTGTCATATGAGGAGAGACTAAGTGGGTTCGGATTATATTCACTGGAGTTCAGAAGAGTGAGAGGGGATCTCATAGAAACTTATAAAATTCTAACAGGGTTAGACAGGGTAGATTCAGAAATAATGTTCCCGATGGTGGGGGGAGTCCAGAACTAGGGGTCAGAGTTTGAGGATAAGGGGGAATCCTTTTAGGACTGAGGTGAGGAGAAATTTCTTCACCCAGAGGGTGGTGAATGTGTGGAATTCACTCCCACAGAAAGTAGTTGAGGCCAAAACGTTGTGTGATTTCAGGAAGAAATTAGATATCGCTCTTGGGGCGAAAGGGATCGAGGGACATGGGGGGAAGGGGGGGGTCAGGATATTGAATTCGATGATCAGCTAAAGACCCTAGCTGTGACTGTAACACTACATTCTGCACTCTCTCCTTTCCTTCTCTATGAACGGTATGCTTTGTCTGTATAGCGCGCAAGAAACAATACTTTTCACTGTGTACTAATACACGTGACAATAATAAATCAAATCCAATCTAAACCAAGATCGAAGAACAAAGTACAGCACAGAACAGGCCCTTCGGCCCCTCCAAGCCGGTGCCGATCATAATACCCGAACTAAACTAAACTAAAAACCTTTCTGCCCTTACTCGGTCCGTACCCCTCTATTCCCGCCCTATTCATGGCCCCATCCAGGTGCCTCTTACATGTTACTAATGTTCCTCCTTCCACCACCTCCCCTGGCAGCGCGTTCCAGGCACCCACCGCTCTCTGTGTGAAACCTCCCCCCGCACATCTCCCTTAAACTGTCCCCCTCTCACCCTGAACCTGGTGCCCCCCGGGTAACTGACCCTTCACCCTGGGGAAAAGCCTCCTCCTGTTGCGGGTTTGTCTGTTTCTCTGCCTCCAGGGCAGGTTTGTCCTTCTGGAGAGAGAGGGAGAGGGAGAAGCCTTAGTACCGTGCACAACACTCCAGGTCTGGCCTTGTTAACAGCCTCTCTCAGTAAGACAGAGGAACAAATCACTGCAGCTACAGACTAATGTTCTCTGATTGTAACTCTCCTCTCCACAGGGAGGAGTGCTGGGAATCAGGATCGAGTGGAAATGTAACCTGGACTGGTCCGCAGACAACTGCATCCCAAGATACAGCTTCCAGCGTCTGGACAAAGTATCCCAAACAAACACCGTATCCCAAGGATATAACTTCAGGTTTGGATGGAGAATTGGACAGAGAACGAAATACAACAACCCGGACACCAGCTCCCAGGAGTGGGAACCAATCCCACACTCCAGTCAGAACCCGCACACATTTCCCATCCCTAACTGCCCCTCGAGGGGGCGGTGGGTGAGGCGCCATCTTCAACCCGCTGCAGTCCCGTGTGGTGTAGGTCCACCCACAGTGCTGTTAGGGAGGGAGTTCCAGGATTGTTATTGGACATCAGTCAGTCCCGTGTGGTGTAGGTACACCCACAGTGCTGTTAGGGAGGGAGTTCCAGGATTGTTATTGGACATCAGTCAGTCCCCGTGTGGTGTAGGTACACCCACAGTGCTGTTAGGGAGGGAGTTCCAGGATTGTTATTGGACATCAGTCAGTCCCCGTGTGGTGTAGGTACACCCACAGTGCTGTTAGGGAGGGAGTTCCAGGATTGTTATTGGACATCAGTCAGTCCCCGTGTGGTGTAGGTACACCCACAGTGCTGTTAGGGAGGGAGTTCCAGGATTGTTATTGGACATCAGTCAGTCCCGTGTGGTGTAGGTACACCCACAGTGCTGTTAGGGAGGGAGTTCCAGGATTATTATTGGACATCAGTCAGTCCCCGTGTGGTGTACGTACAGCCACAGTGCTGTTAGGGAGGGAGTTCCTGGATTATTATTGGACATCAGTCAGTCCCGTGTGGTGTAGGTGCAGCCACAGTGCTGTTAGGGAGGGAGTTCCAGGATTATTATTGGACATCAGTCAGTCCCCGTGTGGTGTAGGTACAGCCACAGTGCTGTTAGGGAGGGAGTTCCTGGATTATTATTGGACATCAGTCCCCGTGTGGTGTAGGTACAGCCACAGTGCTGTTAGGGAGGGAGTTCCAGGATTGTTATTGGACATCAGTCAGTCCCCGTGTGGTGTAGGTACACCCACAGTGCTGTTAGGGAGGGAGTTCCAGGATTGTTATTGGACATCAGTCAGTCCCCGTGTGTGGTGTAGGTACACCCACAGTGCTGTTAGGGAGGGAGTTCCAGGATTGTTATTGGACATCAGTCAGTCCCCGCGTGCTGTAGGTACACCCACAGTGCTGTTAGGGAGGGAGTTCCAGGATTTGGACCCAGCGACAGTGAAGGAACAGCCGATATATTTCCAAGTCGGGATGGCGAGTGACTCGGAGGGGAGCCTCCAGGTGGGGGTGTTCCCAGGTATCTGCTGCCCTTGTCCTTCTCGATGGTAGAGGTGGTGGGTTTGGAAGGTGCTGCCTAAGGAGCCTTGGTGAGTCGCTGCGGTGCATCTTGTAGACGGTACACACGGCTGTCACTGTGCGTCAGGGGTGGAGGGAGTGAGTGTTTGTGGTTAGCGTGTCGATCGAGCGGGGCTGCTTTGTCCTGGATGGTGTTGAGCTTCTCGAGTGTTGTTGGGAGCCGCACCCATCCAGGCGAGTGGGGAGTGTTCCATCACACTCCTGACTGTGTCCTTGTAGATGGTGGACAGGCTTTGTGGGGAGTCAGGAGGTGAGTTACTCTCCGCAGGATTCCCAGCCTCTGATGGAATTGAAATACGCCAGTGGACCGTGCGAAATGCTGATCTTTAGCCCTGAGTTCAGAATGACTCTTCCAGTTAGATTGTGAAGATGCCACTCTGATAACCAATGTACAGATAGTAACACTGCAGCTTCAGCCAATCAGAATGCAAGCTGTGCTAACCATGTGACTGGTCACTGTCCGCAGGTACGCCAGGTTCTATCGGAACAGCAATGGGACGGAATATCGCACCTTATTCAAAGCTTATGGGATCCGTATTGACATCATGGTCCATGGACAGGTACTTATTCTCCCATCGAAGACCATCCCTCTAATCCCCTAACTCTCCATTGAAGACCCTCCCTCTAATCCCATAACTCTCCATCGAAGACCCTCCCTCTAATCCCATAACTCTCCATCGAAGACCCTCCCTCTAATCCCATAACTCTCCATCGAAGACAAAGAACAAAGAACAAAGAACAATACAGCACAGGAACAGGCCCTTCGGCCCTCCAAGCCCGCGCCGCTCCCCGGTCCAGGATTGAATCCTGAATCCAGGATCCCCGCCCAATTTTCCAGCCTATCTACATACCAATATCCTATCCACCGAGCTGTCCCTCACAGCTACGATGCTTTGTTCATCACAACCTATTAACTCACCCCCACCCCCCCATTCCAGACCATGTGATCTCCAGGGAGAGGCGAAAACCCAGAGTGAAAAACCCCAGGGCCAATATGGGGAAAAAAAAAAATCTGGGAAATTCCTCTCCGACCCCCTGAGGCGATCAAAACGAGTCCAGGAGATCACAATGGCCCTGATCGGAAAATGCTTCCCAACCCTAGTCATTTCCACTTCCATGAACACCATATGAATTCCCTGCCCCCGAGACAGGTTCCCAACTATCCGCAGTCTCACTCTGTACTGGCACCAGCAAGATGATCATAGAATGAAGCCTTGAAACGAGAAACAAGGAACAATTAGCCCGCGCCGCTCCCTGGTCCAAACTAGACCACTCTTTTGTATCCCTCCATTTCCACTCCGGTCATATAGCTGTCTAGATAAGTCTTAAACGTTCCCAGTGTGTCCGCCTCCACCACCTTGCCCGGCAACACATTCCAGGCCCCCACGACCCTCTGTGTGAAATATGTCCTTCTGATATCTGTGTTAAACCTCCCCCCCTTCAAAGAACAAAGAACAAAGAACAGTACAGCACAGGAAACAGGCCTTCGGCCCTCCAAGCCTGTGCCGCTCCTTGGTCCAACTAGACCAATCGTTTGTATCCCTCCATTCCCAGGCTGCTCATGTGACTATCCAGGTAAGTCTTAAACGATGTCAGCGTGCCTGCCTCCACCACCCTACTTGGCAGCGCATTCCAGGCCCCCACCACCCTCTGTGTAAAAAACGTCCCTCTGATGTCTGAGTTATACTTCGCCCCTCTCAGCTTGAGCCCGTGACCCCTCGTGATCGTCACCTCCGACCTGGGAAAAAGCTTCCCACTGTTCACCCTATCAATACCCTTCATAATCTTGTATACCTCTATTAGATCTCCCCTCATTCTCCGTCTTTCCAAGGAGAAAAACCCCAGTCTACCCAATCTCTCCTCATAGCTAAGACCCTCCATACCAGGCAACATCCTGGTAAACCTTCTCTGCACTCTCTCCAATGCCTCCACGTCCTTCTGGTAGTGCGGCGACCAGAACTGGACGCAGTACTCCAAATGCGGCCTAACCAGCGTTCTATACAGACCATCCCTCTAATCCCCTAACTCTCCCATTGAAGACCATCCCTCTAATCCCCTAACTCTCCATTGAAGACCCTCTCTCTAATCCCATAACTCTCCATTGAAGACCCTCCCTCTAATCCCATAACTCTCCCATCGAAGACCCTCCCTCTAATCCCATAACTCTCCATCGAAGACCATCCCTCTAATCCCCTAACTCTCCATCGAAGACCCTCCCTCTAATCCCCTAACTCTCCATCGAAGACCGTCCCTCTAATGCCCTAACTCTCCCATCGAAGACCATCCCTCTAATCCCCTAACTCTCCCATCGAAGACCATCCCTCTAATCCCCTAGCTCTCCATCGATGACCATCCCTCTAATCCCCTCACTCTCCATCAAAGAATGCGGAGAATGTGGGACTCACTCTGACAGGAAGTGGTGAGAATGTGGGACTCGCTCCCACGGAGATTGGGGGGAGAATGTGGGACTTGCTCCCACGGGTATTGGGGGAAGTATATGGAACTCACTCCCAAGGGAGGAGTGGGGGAGAATGTGGAACTCGCTCCCACGGGGAGTGGGGAGAATGTGGAACTCGCTCCCGTGGGGAGAATGTGGAACTCGCTCCCACGGGGGGAGTGGGGGAGAATGTGGAACTCGCTCCCGTGGGGAGAATGTGGAACTCGCTCCCACGGGGAGTGGGGGAGAATGTGGGACTCGCTCCCACGGGGGGAGTGGGGGAGAATGTGGGACTCGCTCCCACGGGGATTGGGGGGAGAATGTGGGACTCGCTCCCACGGGGAGTGGGGAGAATGGTGGGACTCGCTCCCACGGGGATTGGGGGGAGAATGTGGGACTCGCTCCCACGGGGAGTGGGGAGAATGTGGAACTCGCTCCCACAGGGATTGGGGGAGAATGTGGGACTCGCTCCCACGGGGAGTGGGGAGAATGTGGGACTCACTCCCACGGGGAGTGGGGAGAATGTGGGAAGCTGGATAAACACAGGGAGAGAGGAAGAGAAGGATGTGGGAATGGGGAGGGAGTGGGAGAAGGCTGATATGGAACAGAAAGGCCAGCACGGAACTGATGGACCAAATGTCCCGTTTCCACCCAATCAACGTTCTATGCTTGATGGAAAGCAATTGTGTCTCCTCCCAGTCTCGCCGTATGAACAGGGGTCCCTCAGAGAGAGATTTCCTCGGGGAATACCAAAGCTTGTCCACACTCTGAGCTGGTAGGACACTGTGATCAAGCAGCACAGACTCGATACTGACTAAATCTGGGTTTCTGTCCATTTGAACTATCTCCTCTGGGCGATATTTAATTGTGTCTCCCTGGGGAAGGTAACCATGGAGATGGATGCAGGTGGAGCGAGCGGGGTTGTGTGAAGCAATCATTCTGTCTGCCTCTGTGGTCTGTGGGTTTCTGAGTGTTTTCTCTCTTCCCCTGCCTCTCCGACGGGAAATGCCACCATTAGCGGCTGTGAGTTCTCGGAATTGTAGGACCTAGAACAGGAATTGAGCAAACAAGCTCTTATCCCCACTCCAGTATTCCCCCTATTCTCGGAATAATGAGGACAGATCATGTTCCAATATCCAGATACTTCCATCAATAAAATACAAGCCTCAACTTTAAAAACTGCAGCAAATAATTAAACCTTCATTGAAAAAGATCCATTCCATCAGCTCCACCCTTCCCAGAATCTTTAAACCCCTCAATCTCCACACTCCTTCCCTTCTTAGAGTCAATCTACTCAACGACTCTATGGAGACCGGAACTGTGCACGGTGCTCTGAGTGTGGTCTAGCCGAGGGATATGGATACTGGAACTGTGCACGGTGCTCCCAGTGTGGGTCTAACCGAGGGATACGGAGACCGGAACTGTGCCCGGTGCTCCCAGTGTGGTCTAACCGAGGGATATGGAGACCGGAACTGTGCACGGTGCTCCCAGTGTGGTCTAACCGAGGGATATGGAGACCGGAACTGTGCACGGTGCTCCCAGTGTGGTCTAACCGAGGGATATGGAGACTGGAACTGTGCACGGTGCTCCCAGTGTGGGTATAACCGAGGGATACGGAGACTGGAACTGTGCACGGTGCTCCCAGTGTGGGTTTAACCGAGGGGTATGGAGACTGGAACTGCGCACAGTGCTCCCAGTGTGGTCTAACCGAGGGATACGGAGACCGGAACTGTGCACAGTGCTCCCAGTGTGGTCTAACCGAGGGATACGGAGACCGGAACTGTGCACGGTGCTCCGAGTGTGGGTCTAACCGAGGGATACGGAGACCGGAACTGTGCACGGTGCTCCGAGTGTGGGTCTAACCGAGGGATACGGAGACCGGAACTGTGCATGGTGCTCCGAGTGTGGGTCTAACCGAGGGATACGGAGACCGGAACTGTGCGCAGTGCTCCCAGTGTGGGTCTAACCAAGGGATATGGAGACCGGAACTGTGCCCAGTGCTCCCAGTGTGGTCTAACCGAGGGATATGGAGACCGGAACTGTGCACAGTGCTCCCAGTGTGGGTTTAACCGAGGGGTATGGAGACCGGAACTGTGCACAGTGCTCCCAGTGTGGTCTAACCGAGGGATACAGAGACCGGAACTGTGCACGGTGCTCCCAGTGTGGTCTAACCGAGGGATATGGAGACTGGAACTGTGCACGGTGCTCCCAGTGTGGGTCTCTCCAAGGGATATGGAGACCGGAACTGTGCACGGTGCTCCGAGTGTGGGTCTAACCGAGGGATACAGAGACCGGAACTGTGCACGGTGCTCCCAGTGTGGTCTAACCGAGGGATATGGAGACTGGAACTGTGCACGGTGCTCCCAGTGTGGGTCTAACCGAGGGATACGGAGACTGGAACTGTGCACGGTGCCCCGAGTGTGGGTCTAACCGAGGGATACGGAGACTGGAACTGTGCATGGTGCTCCGAGTGTGGGTCTAACCGAGGGATATGGAGACCGGAACTGTGCACGGTGCTCCGAGTGTGGGTCTAACCGAGGGATACGAAGACCGGAACTGTGCATGGTGCTCCGAGTGTGGGTCTAACCGAGGGATATGGAGACCGGAACTGTGCACGGTGCTCCGAGTGTGGGTCTAACCGAAGGATACAGAGACCGGAACTGTGCATGGTGCTCCGAGTGTGGGTCTAACCGATGGATATGGAGACCGGAACTGTGCACGGTGCTCCGAGTGTGGGTCTAACCGAAGGATACAGAGACCGGAACTGTGCATGGTGCTCCGAGTGTGGGTCTAACCGAGGGATATGGAGACCGGAACTGTGCACGGTGCCCCGAGTGTGGGTCTAACCGAGGGATACGGAGACCGGAACTGTGCATGGTGCTCCGAGTGTGGGTCTAACCGAGGGATATGGAGACCGGAACTGTGCACGGTGTTCCCAGTGTGGGTCTAACCGAGGGATATGGACACCGGAACTGTGCACGGTGCTCCGAGTGTGGGTCTAACCGAGGGATACAGAGACCGGAACTGTGCACGGTGTTCCCAGTGTGGGTCTAACCGAGGGATACGGAGACCGGAACTGTGCCCGGTGCTCCCAGTGTGGTCTAACCGAGGGATACGGTGACCGGAACTGTGCACGGTGCTCCCAGTGTGGTCTAACCGAGGGATAAGGAGACTGGAACTGTGCACGGTGCTCCCAGTGTGGTCTAACCGAGGGATACGGAGACTGGAACTGTGCACGGTGCTCCGAGTATGGGACTAACCAAGGGATACGGAGACCGGAACTGTGCACGGTGCTCCCAGTGTGGTCTAACCGAGGGATACGGAGACTGGAACTGTGCACGGTGCTCCCAGTGTGGGTCGAACCGAGGGATACGGAGACTGGAACTGTGCACGGTGCTCCCAGTGTGGGTCTAACCGAGGGATATGGAGACTGGAACTGTGCATGGTTCTCCCAGTGTGGTCTAACCGAGGGATACAGAGACTGGAACTGTGCACGGTTCTCCCAGTGTGGGTCTAACCGAGGGATACGGAGACTGGAACTGTGCACGGTGCTCCCAGTGTGGGTCTAACCGAGGGATATGGAGACTGGAACTGTGCACGGTTCTCCCAGTGTGGGTCTAACCGAGGGATACAGAGACTGGAACTGTGCACGGTTCTCCCAGTGTGGGTCTAACCGAGGGATACGGAGACTGGAACTGTGCACGGTTCTCCCAGTGTGGGTCTAACCGAGGGATACGGAGACTGGAACTGTGCATGGTGCTCTCAGTGTGGGTCTAACCGAGGGATACGGAGACGGGAACTGTGCACGGTGCTCCCAGTGTGGGTCTAACCGAGGGATACAGAGACTGGAACTGTGCACGGTGCTCCCAGTGTGGGTCTAACCGAGGGATACAGAGACTGGAACTGTGCACGGTGCTCCCAGTGTGGGTCTAACCGAGGGATATCTTAGTATTTTCTTGCCTGCAGTGAAATTATTTTCTGTTTTTTAGGCTTCGAAGTTTGACATCATCCCCACGGTGATTAATATGGTGGCTGCTTTCACCTCGATTGGACTGGTAAGTTACGGCACATTGAACTTCATCAAGAAGGAGGCCATTCAGCTCATCGAATGCGTACTGGCTCTGTGAGACATCTATCCAATCCCAGACTCTGCTCACTCACCCGAGTCGCCAAGTTACCTCCTCATGTCCCGCCCCCCGACCAACTGATTCTCTTCAATCTGTGTCCCTCTGCTCCAGATCACAACTCACTGCTGTGTAAACAAACAATTCTCCTCATCGCCCCGCCCCCCGATTCTCTTCAATCTGTGTCCCTCTGCTCCAGATCACAACAACTCACTGCTGTGTAAACAAACAATTCTCCTCATCTCCACCCCTTCCCGATTCTCTTCAATCGGTGTCCCTCTGCTCCAGATCTCAACTCACTGCTGTGTAAACAAACAATTCTCCTCATCTCCACCCCGCCCCGATTCTCTTCAATCTGTGTCCCTCTGCTCCAGATCACAACTCACTGCTGTGTAAACAAACAATTCCCCTCATCGCCCCCGCCGCCCCGATTCTCTTCAATCTGTGTCCCTCTCCTCCAGATCTCAACTCACTGCTGTGTAAACAAACAATTCTCCTCATCTCCACCCCTTCCCGATTCTCTTCAAACTGTGTCCCTCTGCTCCAGATCACAACTCACTGCTGTGTAAACAAACAATTCTCCTCATCTCCACCCGCCCCCAATTCTCTTTAATATGCGTCCCTCTGCACCAGAGAGAGCTTTACTCTGTATCTAACCCCGTGCTGTACCTGTCCTGGGAGTGTTTGATGGGGACAGTGTCGAGGGAGCTTTACTCTGTATCTAACCCCGTGCTGTACCTGTCCTGGGAGTGTTTGATGGGGACAGTGTAGAGGGAGCTTTACTGTCTATCTAACCCCGTACTGTACCTGTCCGGGGAGTGTTTGATGGGGGACAGTGTAGAGGGAGCTTTACTCTGTATCTAACCCCGTGCTGTACCTGTCCTGGGAGTGTTTGATGGGGACAGTGTAGAGGGAGCTTTACTCTGTATCTAACCCCGTGCTGTACCTGTCCTGGGAGTGTTTGATGGGGAAAGTGTAGAGGGAGCTTTACTCTGTATCTAACCCTGTGCTGTACCTGTCCTGGGAGTGTTTGATGGGGAAAGTGTAAAGGGAGCTTTACTCTGTATCTAACCCCGTGCTGTACCTGTCCTGGGAGTGTTTGATGGGGGACAGTGTAGAGGGAGCTTTACTCTGTATCTAACCCCGTGCTGTACCTGTCCTGGGAGTGTTTGATGGGGACAGTGTAGAGGGAGCTTTACTCTGTATCTAACCCCGTGCTGTACCTG
This sequence comes from Mustelus asterias, assembly GCF_964213995.1. Classification (NCBI taxonomy): domain Eukaryota; kingdom Metazoa; phylum Chordata; class Chondrichthyes; order Carcharhiniformes; family Triakidae; genus Mustelus; species Mustelus asterias. The sequence continues at coordinate 14,063 of NW_027592508.1, read as the reverse complement.
TCCTGGGAGTGTTTGATGAGGACAGTGTAGAGGGAGCTTTACTCTGTATCTAACCCCGTGCTGTACCTGTCCTGGGAGAGCTTGAGGCACACGGAGTTGGGGGTAGTGTGTTAAAGTGGATTGGGGACTGGCTATCCGACAGGAAGCAAAGAGTCGGAATAAATGGGTGTTTTTCCGGTTGGAGGAAGGTAACTAGTGGCGTGCCGCAGGGATCGGTACTCGGGCCGCAACTGTTTTCCATTTATATAGATGATCTGGAGGAGGGGACGGAGTGTAGGGTAACGAAGTTTGCAGACGACACAAAGATAAGTGGAAAAGTGAATCGTGTGGAGGACGGAGAAGATCTGCAGAGAGATTTGGACAGGCTGAGTGAGTGGGCGAGGATATGGCAAATGGAGTATAACGTTGATAAATGCGAGGTTATACACTTTGGAAATAATAACAAATGGGATTACTATCTCAATGGAAACAAATTAAAACATGCTACCGTGCAAAGGGACCTGGGGGTCCTTGTGCATGAGACGCAAAAGCCCAGTCTGCAGGTACAACAGGTGATCAAGAAGGCAAATGGGATGTTGGCCTATATTGCGAGGGGGATAGAATATAAAAGCAGGGATGTCTTGATGCACCTGTACAGGGCATTGGTGAGGCCGCAGCTGGAATACTGTGTGCAGTATTGGTCCCCTTATATGAGGAAGGATATATTGGCGTTGGAGTGAGTGCAGAGAAGGTTCACCAGGTTGATACCGGAGATGAGGGGTTTGGATTATGAGGAGAGGCTGAGGAGATTGGGTTTGTACTCGTTGGAGTTTAGAAGGATGAGGGGGGATCTTATGGAGACTTATAAGATAATGCGGGGGCTGGATAGGGTGGAGGCGGAGAGATTCTTTCCACTTAGTAAGGAAGTTAAAACTAGAGGACACAGCCTCAAAATAAAGGGGGGTCGGTTTAAGACAGAGTTGAGGAGGAACTTCTTCTCCCAGAGGGTGGTGAATCTCTGGAATTCTCTGCCCACTGAGGTGGTGGAGGCTACCTCGCTGAATATGTTTAAAGCGCGGATGGATGGATTCCTAATCGGTAAGGGAATAAAGGGTTATGGGGATCAGGCGGGTAAGTGGTACTGATCCACGTCAGATCAGCCATGATCTTATTGAATGGCGGGGCAGGCTCGAGGGGCTAGATGGCCTACTCCTGCTCCTATTTCTTATGTTCTTATGTTCTTATGTTGATGGGGACAGTGTAGAGGGAGCTTTACTCTGTATCTATCCCCGTGCTGTACCTGTCCTGGGAGTGTTTGATGGGGACAGTGTAGAGGGAGCTTTACTCTGTATCTAACCCCGTGCTGTACCTGTCCTGGGAGTGTTTGATGGGGACAGTGTAGAGGGAGCTTTACTCTGTATCTATCCCCGTGCTGTACCTGTCCTGGGAGTGTTTGATGGGGACAGTGTCGAGGGAGCTTTACTCTGTATCTAACCCCGTGCTGTACCTGTCCTGGGAGTGTTTGATGGGGACAGTGTAGAGGGAGCTTTACTCTGTATCTATCCCCGTGCTGTACCTGTCCTGGGAGTGTTTGATGGGGACAGTGTAGAGGGAGCTTTACTCTGTATCTAACCCCGTGCTGTACCTGTCCTGGGAGTGTTTGATGGGGACAGTGTAGAGGGAGCTTTACTCTGTATCTAACCCCGTGCTGTACCTGTCCTGGGAGTGTTTGATGGGGACAGTGTAGAGGGAGCTTTACTCTGTATCTAACCCCGTGCTGTACCTGTCCTGGGGGTGTTTGACGGGGACAGTGTAGAGGGAGCTTTACTCTGTATCTAACCCCGTGCTGTACCTGTCCTGGGAGTGTTTGATGGGGACAGTGTAGAGGGAGCTTTACTCTGTATCTAACCCCGTGCTGTAGCTGTCCTGGGAGTGTTTGATGGGGACAGTGTCGAGGGAGCTTTACTCTGTATCTAACCCCGTGCTGTACCTGTCCTGGGAGTGTTTGATGGGGACAGTGTAGAGGGAGCTTTACTCTGTATCTAACCCCGTGCTGTACCTGTCCTGGGAGTGTTTGATGGGGACAGTGTAGAGGGAGCTTTACTCTGTATCTAACCCCGTGCTGTACCTGTCCTGGGAGTGTTTGATGGGGACAGTGTAGAGGGAGCTTTACTCTGTATCTAACCCCGTGCTGTACCTGTCCTGGGAGTGTTTGATGGGGACAGTGTAGAGGGAGCTTTACTCTGTATCTAACCCCGTGCTGTACCTGTCCTGGGAGTGTTTGATGGGGACAGTGTAGAGGGAGCTTTACTCTGTATCTAACCCCGTGCTGTCCCTGTCCTGGGAGTGTTTAATATTCACTCTGTCTTTTGCAGGGAGCTGTTATTTGTGACCTGATACTGCTGAATTTCATAAAGGGTGCGGAAAAATACAAGGCAAAGAAATTCGAAGAGGTGAGAAATGGAAAAATAGAGAGTGCAGAGGGAGTGCCGCACTGTCAGAGGGTCAGTGCTGAGGGAGTGCCGCACTGTCAGAGGGTCAGTGCTGAGAGAGTGCCGCACTGTCAGAGGGTCAGTGCTGAGGGAGTGCCGCACTGTCAGAGGGTCAGTGCTGAGGGAGTGCCGCACTGTCAGAGGGTCAGTGCTGAGGGAGCGCCGCACTGTCAGAGGGTCAGTGCTGAGGGAGTGCCGCACTGTCAGAGGGTCAGTGCTGAGGGAGTGCCGCACTGTCAGAGGGTCAGTGCTGAGAGAGTGCCGCACTGTCAGAGGGTCAGTGCTGAGGGAGTGCCGCACTGTCAGAGGGTCAGTGCTGAGGGAGTGCCGCACTGTCAGAGGGTCAGTGCTGAGGGAGCGCCGCACTGTCAGAGGGTCAGTGCTGAGGGAGCGCCGCACTGTCAGAGGGTCAGTGCTGAGGGAGTGCCGCACTGTCAGAGGGTCAGTGCTGAGAGAGTGCCGCACTGTCAGAGGGTCAGTGCTGAGGGAGTGCCGCACTGTCAGAGGGTCAGTGCTGAGGGAGGGCCGCACTGTCAGAGGGTCAGTGCTGAGGGAGCGCCGCACTGTCAGAGGGTCAGTGCTGAGGGAGTGCCGCACTGTCAGAGGGTCAGTGCTGAGGGAGTGCCGCACTGTCAGTGGGTCAGTGCTGAGGGAGTGCCGCACTGTCAGAGGGTCAGTGCTGAGGGAGTGCCGCACTGTCAGAGGGTCAGTGCTGAGGGAGTGCCGCACTGTCAGAGGGTCAGTGCTGAGGGAGTGCCGCACTGTCAGAGGGTCAGTGCTGAGGGAGTGCCGCACTGTCAGAGGGTCAGTGCTGAGGGAGTGCCGCACTGTCAGAGGGTCAGTGCAGAGGGACAATAATAAATCTAATTTTTCTCTCTCTCTCTCTGTCTGTCTCCAGGTGGGAAAAGATTACGAGAAACACTCGAAGTTTACCCTGTCCAACATCGAGCTGTGCAAAAGCAAGCAAACCTTAGCCCTCAGTCCGGAGGGCTCCTCTGCTCCCTCTGACAGTCCTTGCAAATAGGAACCTTAGTGTCACACCCCTTTCCCCATTCCCTCCACCTGCAGCCCTGAGCACCATTGATCAGCGGGGACGGGGGGAGAACCACCGACCGGAACATACCTTTATTCTTTTGTGGGACCTGGGCTTTACTGGCAATCTCAACCTTTTTTGCACATGTCTATTTGCCCCTTGAGTGTCTCTCCTGGCCATTTCAGAGGGCAGTTGAGAGTCCTGTGGCTCTGGAGTCACATGTAGGCCAGACCGGGTGAGGATGGCAGATTTCCTTCCCTCACTAGGTGTCCGGTTTCCTCCCACAGTCCGAAAGACGTGCTAAATTCTCCCTCAGTGTACCCGAACAGGCGCCGGAGTGTGGCGACTCGGGGATTTTCACAGTAACTTCATTGCGGTGTGAATGTAAGCCCGCTTGTGACACTACTAAAAAATACAAAAAATACAATAGAGTGTGGGATTAAAACAAGGGGAAACGTATATTCTTGTTGTTTGTGCTCTGTGTGACCTCAGTCAGTGAACCGCGCTTCGTGGTGAAGCTTTGGAGATAGTTGTCCATCAGGGTGTGGAAGGAATATTCCAGCTGGAAAGGTGGGGGTGGGTTCACCACCAAACCCTCTCCCGTTCCCCTGACAAATCCTGCTGTTGTTCCCCGTCCGTGTGTCATGACTCTATCTTGTTGTACTGTCCCGTGTGGAGTCTTGTGCCTGATAGATCCAGCTCCCATTCCTTGCTGCGTGGTGTCTTTGTAACGTGTGCATGCTCTCTCCGCAGTTAAAAACATTATTCACACTCGCCGGTCAATAAAATTCACAATAAATAATGTGCTTTCAAACTCTTGTGTCCCAGCTGTCTATCTTTACAGATATATCTTTACAGAAACGTGGACCAGTGAAGAGTTACCAGTCACCTGACACACAGGCCCCAGGCTTGGGACGGGGACAGATCCATCCATTTCTTTTCCTTCCAGTGAATTCCTGAGCATTTCTCTCCCGCTTCCCACCCAATTCACACCTCCCCCGAGACACTCAAAATTATCCTTTTAAACTCACCCTTTCTGTCACCGTTTTATTTTTATTCATCCATGGGACACGGGCGTCGCTGGTTGGCCCAGCATTTATTGCCCATCCCTAGTTGCCCTTGGAGGGCAGGTGAGAGTCACCCACATTGCTGTGGCTCTGGAGTCACATGTAGGCCAGACCGGGTAAGGACGGCAGATTTCCTTCCCTAAAGGACATGAGTGACCCAGATGGGTTTTTCCAACAACGGGTCATCAGTAGATTCTTAATTCCAGATATTTTTTTATTGAATTCAAATTCCACCATCTGCCGTGACGGGATTCGAACCCGGGTCCCCAGAACATTAGCTGAGTTTCTGGATTAATATTCTAGTGATAATACTGGGACATCACCTCCTGTCTGTTTCTGTGAGTGCGAGTGTGTCTGTGTGAGTGTGTGTGTCTGTATCCATGTGTGCGTGAGTGTGTGTGTGTGTGTGAGTGTGTGTGTGTGTGTGTCTGTATCCATGTGTGCGTGAGTGTGTGTGTGTGTGTGTGTGTGTCTGTATCCATGTGTGCGTGAGTGTGTGTGTGTGTGTGTGTGTGTCTGTATCCATGTGTGCGTGAGTGTGTGTGTGTGTGTGTCTGTATCCATGTGTGCGTGAGTGTGTGTGTGTGTGTGAGTGTGTGTGTCTGTATCCATGTGTGCGTGAGTGTGTGTGTGAGTGTGTGTGTGTCTGTATCCAGGTGTGCGTGAGTGTGTGTGTGTGTGAGTGATGACTGCAGGGTGATCATGTTGTTTGGGCTAAGGAATGAGACAAGGACAGAGAGAGATCGCTGTTAGTGGTGGATTATTGACGCTGGCTGGGAGTTGTGGTCAACCTCTCAATGAGGACATTCTTCTTCCTGCACGGTCAAAGAACACCACTCAAAATCCGTCAGCACTGGGACAGGCTGAAGAGGCAACCTCCCCCATCGCTACTCGCTATCTCCCTGCCTCTCGCACTTTAACCCAGCTCTCCCTTTCTCTCTATCCTGGTCTCACTCCCTCGCTCTGTCTCACTCCCTCTTCTCCCTCAGTCTCTCTCTAACATTCTTTCTCTTTCTCTCTCTCTACTGCTCAGTCTCTCTCGGTCCCTCAGTCTCTCTCGGTCCCTCAGTCTCTCTCTACTGCTCAGTCTCTCTCTGTCCCTCAGTCTCTCTCTGTCCCTCACTTTCACTTTCTCTGTCTCCTATCACTCTCTCTCTCTCTCTCTATCTCGTTTCCACAGATGTAAACAGGTACATAAGAACATAAGAACTAGGAGCAGGAGTAGGCCATCTGGCCCCTCGAGCCTGCTCCGCCATTCAATAAGATCATGGCTGATCTTTTCATGGACTCAGCTCCACTTACCCGCCCGCTCACCATAACCCTTAATTCCTTTACTGTTCAAAAATTTATCTATCCTTGCCTTAAAAACATTCAATGAGGTAGCCTCAACTGCTTCACTGCGCAGGGAATTCCACAGATTCACAACTCTTTGTGTGAAGAAGTTCCTCCTCAACTCAGTCCTAAATCTGCTTCCCCTTATTTTGAGGCCAGGCCCCCTAGTTCTAGTTTCACCCGCCAGTGGAAACAACTTCCCTGCTTCTATCTTATCTATTCCCTTCATAATCTTATATGTTTCTATAAGATCTCCCCTCATTCTCCTGAATTCCAATGAGTATAGCCCCAGTCTACTCAGTCTCTCCTCATAAACCAACCCTCTCAACTCCAGAATCAACCGAGTGAATCTCCTCTGCACCCCCTCCAGTGCCAGTATATCCTTTCTCAAGTAAGGAGACCAAAACTGTACACAGTTGTGGTGGACTTCAGTTGTGCCTTTGTCCTGCCTGGACCACCGTTGTGTGTTTGTTCTGCCTGGACACATCCCCTGCCGGCTCCTCCCCTTGTCACCTAGTATAAAGGTGGCTGTTTCCTCCCCCTTATTCAGTTCGGGTCGGTTACCTGTTGGGATGTGCTCCTGGTTCTGTTATGAATAAAAGCCTACAGTTGTATTGGCACACAAGTAGTCTTTTGCCTAATTGATAGCGCATCAATTTTATTCATTACATTTGACCGACATGGAGCAGCTTTTAAAACCCGACAAGTTAACATTAGACCCTCAAGAGGTCGGAGTCTCTGATAAATTTGACCATTGGCTGGACTGTTTTGAAGCTTTCATCAGTGCCAATGCGGTCGTCGACTCCGACGGCGATAAGCTCCACGTGCTCCACGCCCGGGTAAGCGATGCAGTCTACGGTATATTCCGGGACGCTACTACATACGTGGACGCTATAGAACTCTTAAAAGGGCAGTTTCGAAAGAGCCCTAACGTGGTCTACGCCAGACATCTCCTAACTACCCGCAAGCAGCAGCCAGGAGAATCGTGCGCCCAATTTCTGCGCGCCCTGCGGGTCCCAGCTCGAGCTTGCGACTGTAAGGCTGTTTCAGCAGCTCAGAACACGGAGGACCTGATCCGCGACGCCTACGTTGCGGGTGTTGAGTCTACTTACATTCGGCAGCGTCCGCTTGAACAGGATGGCCTGGATCTCCAGAAAACAGCCACGATGGCTGAATCCCTAGAAGCGGCCTCCCGCAATCTCGGGGCCTACCCTGCACCCCGTTCCATCGACGGTTCCACTGCAACAGCTGTTCCAGCGGGGCCCAAATCGCTGCCCGGCGAAGGATGCGATCTGCTCCGGATACGGTAAGTAAGGCCACGTCGTTAAAGTCTGCCGGGAGAAGCCGATCACGAAGCCTCGTGGCGCCGCGTGTGTTCCACGGGCGCAGCCATCTTTAACGCAGTCAGTGGCTGCGCGCGAATCGCCATCTTTGATGCAGTCAGCATTGATTTTAAAGGCTCCCTCCCTTCCTCTAACCGCAATATTTATTTTCTGAATGTCATCGATGAATATTCGCGTTTCCCTTTTGCCTTCCCCTGCCCGGACATGACCTCGGCCACAGTGATTCGGACCTGAACACGCTCTTCACCCTGTTCGGTTTTCCATCCTATGTTCATAGCGACTGTGGGTCCTCATGCATGAGTGATGAGCTGCGGCAGTGCCTGTTCGCCAAAGGCGTTGCCTCCAGCCGCACCACTAGCTATAACCCCAGGGGCAATGGTCAAGTAGAGCGGGAGAACGCAACCGTCTGGAAGGCCGTTCTATTAGCGCTATGGTCTAGGGGCCTTCCAGTCAGCCGTTGGGAAGACGTCCTTCCGGACACATTACATTCAATTAGGTAACTTGTGCACAGCGACCAATACGACCCCTCACGAGCGGATGTTCACTTTCCCCAGAAAGTCCTCCTCGGGTACTTCGCTCCCGGATTGGCTGATGTCCCCGGGGCCCGTCCTGCTTCGGAAGCATGTCCGGACCCATAAGGCAGATCCCTTGGTCGAGGAGGTCCAATTGCTCCACGCCAATCCTCAATACACTTATGTAGCATACCCTGATGGGCGGGAGGACACAGTCTCTGTCCGTGACTTGGCACCCGCGGGTGCCCCTGAGGCCACCACGTCCCTCCGCCCCCCAGCCCCAGTCCCTTGTGTTGTGCGCCCAGAGCCCGCTACGTCCCCCCACCCCCAGCCCCAGTTCCCCCGGTTCCCCATACACCACCAGGGCCACTGCTCACTCCTCTCACCCCAATGTACAGCTCGCTTGAGTCGCCGGAGCCGTCGCCACGCAGTACCCGACGACTGGACGGGACGACGGATGGTTCCGCCTCACACTACTTGGCGCCTTCTCTGGACGCTCACTGTACGGAGCCTGGGCCGACATCGCTCCCTGCTCGGACGACTCTGCGACCTGCACTATGACAATCGCGACGGCGGATCAAGCCACCGGTTCGTCTGGACTTGTTTCCGCTTCACCCCTTGTTGTTTTTTTTAAAGGAGGGGTGAATGTGGTGGACTTCAGTTGTGCCTTTGTCCTGCCTGGACCACCGTTGTGTGTTTGTTCTGCCTGGACACATCCCCTTCCGGCCCGGCTCCTCCCCTTGTCACCTAGTATAAAGGTGGCTGTCCCCTCCCCCTTGTTCAGTTCGGGTCGGTTACCTGTTGGGATCTGCTTCTGATTCTGTTATGAATAAAAGCCTACAGTTGTATTGGCACACAAGTAGTCTTTGCCTGATTGATAGCACTTCAACAGTACTCCAGGTGTGGCCTCACCAGCATCTTATACAGCTGCAACATAACCTCGCTGTTTTTAAACTCCATCCCTCTCGCAATGAAGGACAAAATTCCATTTGCCTTCTTAATTACCTGCTGCACCTGCAAACCAACTCCTTGAGATTCCTGCACAAGGACACCCAGGTCCCTCTGCACAGCAGCATGCTGCAATTTTTTACCATTTAAATAAAAGTCCATTTTGCTGTTATTCCGACCAAAATGGATGACCTCACATTTACCAACATTGTACTCCATCTGCCAGACCCTCGCCCACTCACTTAGACTATCTATATCCCTTTGCAGACTTTCAGCGTCCTCTGCACACTTTGTTCTGCCACTCATCTTAGTGTCATCTGTGAATTTTGACACACTACACCTGGTCCCCAACTCCAA
>NW_027592507.1:7500-52346 GCF_964213995.1 Mustelus asterias | reverse complement strand
TAATTTCATAATCTACTTCAATTGTCTCTACATTTAAAGAAATCTGTTTCTCTCGAAGATGGAACTGGGGGGAGGAAGGATGGGGTGGGGGACGGGGAGGGAGCTGGGGAGGGGGAGGGAGGATGGAGCTGGAGTGGGGGAGGGGGGAGGGAGGATGGAGCTGGGGGGGGCAGGGAGGATGGAATTGGGGTGGGGAGGGAGGAGGGAGAATGGAGCTGGGGTGGGGAGGGAGGATGGAGCTGGGGTGGGGAGGGAGGATGGAGCTGGGGTGGGGAGGGAGGAATGGAGCTGGAGGGGGGGGGAGGGGGATGGAGCTGAGGGGGGAGGGTGGGGGCGAGGAGGAATGTGTGTGGCAGAAACTACAGCACAAAACTGCCCAGATGCATCCACAGGCTCAGTGAGCTTCAGTAGTTTTTGTTATCGGGTCGCTTCCTCTTCTCAGTACAGAATTTATTCTGGGCAATCTGTTTTTGAAACATGTGTGTGTGTGGTTATTCAGATTAAGCAAACTGATTATCCAAATCAAAGTTGATGAATTAAATGAAAGTCGTGGAAACTTCAATCCTTCAGTTCACGACAATAAACCTGCAAAGTTGGACACTGTTAGGGACAAAATAAAAATCATGTTATTCACCATTGGGAAGTCTGCAAGCGATTGTTTCATCTGGAAGTCTTGCACGTGGTGGGGCTGAATATTAAACATGTTCCAAGTCAAAAACCCGATGGATCAATTCTCGGTGTTTTATGCATTATATTGTCAAATTCTTGTTGGCTCACTGTTTGTGCAATTACCTTGGTTGTAAGTGACTCATGCTTTCAGCCTGAAGGTAGTGCTTTGATGGCATGACATTTAGTATGTTACAGAGGAGATTGGAGAATGTGATGGACTTTCTGTGCAAGCTCTGCTGCGTCATATACAGTTAAAGGGTAATTGTTTATCCTATGGTATGCTAACCTCCTCGTGTCACACAGGTTTTGTCCCATTGGAGCCTCAACCTGTTTATAGAAACTCTGTCACAAATATGAGCAATAACAATCTGTCAATGGCATAAAAACTTCTACAATTAAATATTTTATCAGAACTCATTTCTATACATAGAGGGCCAAGAACAATAATTCAAAAACACTTCAAAGAAGTTTTTTATATGAAACATAAAGCAGGTTCCTTTTAAGTAGGACCAGATGGAGCAGCAATTCTTTTAGAATTCATGGAATTAAAATCATATCCATAAAATTCCTTCAAGAAATGTCTGGATATTATGCAGAGAATTATTTTGCCTGATGGTTTGAAATTTTCAATAGATGGTCAGAAGTCAGAAGCTTTTTCCCAGGGTGGAAGAGTCAATTACTAGGGGGCACAGGTTTCAGGTGCGAGGGGCAAGGTTCAAAGGAGATGTACGAGGCAAGTATTTTTACACAGAGGGTTGATGAAGGAAGGGCCGTGGATGTTGTCTATATGGATTTCAGTAAGGCATTTGACAAAGTCCCACATGGCAGGTTGGTTAAGAAGGTTAAGGCTCATGGGATACAAGGAGAAGTGGCTAGATGGGTGGAGAACTGGCTTGGCCATAGGAGACAGAGGGTAGTGGTCGAAGGATCTTTTTCCGGCTGGAGGTCTGTGACCAGTGGTGTTCCGCAGGGCTCTGTACTGGGGCCTCTGCTATTTGTGATATATATAAATGATTTGGAAGAAGGTGTAACTGGTGTAATCAGCAAGTTTGCGGATGACACGAAGATGGCTGGACTTGCGGATAGCGAAGAGCATTGTCGGGCAATACAGCAGGATATAGATAGGCTGGAAAATTGGGCGGAGAGGTGGCAGATGGAGTTTAATCTGGATAAATGCGAAGTGATGCATTTTGGAAGAAATAATGTAGGGAGGAGTTATACAATAAATGGCAGAGTCATCAGGAGTATAGAAACACAGAGGGACCTAGGTGTGCAAGTCCACAAATCCTTGAAGGTGGCAACGCAGGTGGAGAAGGTGGTGAAGAAGGCATATGGTATGCTTGCCTTTATAGGACGGGGTATAGAGTATAAAAGCTGGAGTCTGATGATGCAGCTGTATAGAACGCTGGTTAGGCCACATTTGGAGTACTGCGTCCAGTTCTGGTCGCCGCACTACCAGAAGGACGTGGAGGCGTTAGAGAGAGTGCAGAGAAGGTTTACCAGGATGTTGCCTGGTGTGGAGGGTCTTAGCTATGAGGAGAGATTGGGTAAACTGGGGTTGTTCTCCCTGGAAAGACGGAGAATGAGGGGAGATCTAATAGAGGTATACAAGATTATGAAGGGGATAGATAGGGTGAACAGTGGGAAGCTTTTTCCCAGGTCGGAGGTGACGATCACGAGGGGTCACGGGCTCAAGGTGAGAGGGGTGAAGTATAACTCAGATATCAGAGGGACGTTTTTTACACAGAGGGTGGTGGGGGCCTGGAATGCGCTGCCAAGTAGGGTGGTGGAGGCAGGCACGCTGACATCGTTTAAGACTTACCTGGATAGTCACGTGAGCAGCCTGGAAATGGAGGGATACAAACGATTGGTCTAGTTGGACCAAGGAGCGGCACAGGCTTGGAGGGCCGAAGGGCCTGTTTCCTGTGCTGTACTGTTCTTTGTTCTTGAGGGTAGTGGGTGCCTGGAACTCGCTGCTGGGGGAGGTAGTGGAAGCAGATACGATAATGACTTTTCAGGGGCATCTTGACAAATACATGAATAGGATGGGAATAGAGGGATACGGTCCACGGAAGGGTAAGGGGTTTTAGTTCAGTCAGGCAGCATGGTTGATGCAGGGTTGGAGGGCTGAAGGGGCTGTTCCTGTGCTGTAATTTTCTCTGCTCTTTATGTTCAGAGACAGTCATTGTGTCTCTTGGGTTTTATTCGTGTTTGATGTGTTCATTGTCTATTCCACCCTGAGAATACCAGACTGTTAGAAACTCACAGAAGGTACAGGAACTAAGTCAGGAAATTGGAGCCAAAATCACTGCAAAATGGACACCGCCTGACCAGCATTTTCATCCCTCCCATTGTCACACAATCTCCTCGAGATTATTTCAGTACTTTCCATTTCCAGCACTGTCCTCTTTATACATATCCTAAATCTGCTGGCCAGGGCCTCCCTTTGCTGATCACCAAATATAACCAATTGGTGGTGGGCAGCAGCTTGTTCCCAAGCACTGGGAATTCTTTCCAGGTGGATGTGGGTGTCACCAACAATGCCAGCATTTGTTGTCCATCCCTAATTGCCCTGGAACTAAGTGTCTTGCGAGGCCAATTAAGGGTGAACCACACTGTTGTAGCTCAGAAGTATCACATGGAGGCCAGACCAGATAAAAACAGCAGATTTCCTTCCCTAAAAGGCATTAGTGAACCAGATGGGCTTTTACAACAATTGATAGCTTTATGGTTACCATTAAGGTTATGGTTACCATGGAGCTGGCAAGGTGGATACAAAACTGGCTCGGTCAAAGAAGACAGATTTGGAGGAAAATGTAACTGGATTGATTAGTAAGTTTGCGGACGACACAAAGGTTGGTGGATTTGTGGATAGCGATGAGGACCGTCAGAGGATACAGCAGGATATAGATCGGTTGGAGACTTGGGTGGAGAGATGGCAGATGGAGTTTGATCCGGACAAATGTGAGGTAATGCATTTTGGAAGGTCTAATACAGATTGGAAATATATAGTAAATGGCAGAACCCTTAAGAGTATTGAGAGGCAAAGGGAGCTGGGTGTACAGGTACACAGGTCACTGAAAGTGGCAATGCAGGTGGAGAAGGTAGTCAAGAAGGCATACGGCATGCTTGCCTTCATTGGCCGGGGTATTGAGTTTAAAAATTGGCAAGTCATGTTGACGCTTTATAGAACCTTAGTTAGGCTGCACTTGGAATATAGTGTTCAATTCTAGTCGCCACACTACCAGAAGGATGTGGAGGCTTTGGAGAGGGTACAGAAAAGATTAACCAGGATGTTGCCTGGTATGGAGAGCATTAGCTTTGAGGAGAGGTTGGAGAAACTTGGTTTGTTCTCACTGGAACGACGGAGGTTGAGGGGAGACCTGATAGAAATCTACAAGGTTATGAGAGGCATGGACAGAGTGGATAGTCAGAAGCTTTTTCCCAGGGTGGAAGAGTCAATTACTAGGGGGCATAGGTTTAAGGTGCGAGGGGCAAGGTTTAAAGGAGATGTACGAGGCAGATTTTTTACACAGAGAGTAGTTGCCGGGGGAGGTAGTGGAAGCGGATACAGTAGTGACTTTTAAGGGGCGTCTTGTCAAGTATATGAATAGGATGGGAATAGAGGAATATGGTCCCCAGAAGGGTAGGGGGTTTTAGTTAAGTCGGGCAGCATGGTCGGTGCAGGCTTGGAGGGCCGAAGGGCTTGTTCCTGTGCTGTAATTTTCTTTGTTCTTTGTTTCTTATTACTTCATATTCCAGATTTATTAGTTGAATTTAAATTCCATCAGCTGCCATTGTGGGATTTGAACCCATGCCCCAGAACACTAGCTGGACCTCTAACTGGATTACTAACCCAGTGACGTTACCACTGTGCCACCATTTCTCCACAACCCCATGATCTACAAATCCTGCATTAGAGATTTAAACCCCTGACACTATCTGCTTCTCTACACTCAGTCACAGTCCCACAGAGAAATATTTCCAGAGAATTCACAAGGGACGAGGAAAAGAATGAGTAGGGACAGGAAGGAAGTGAAGGCTGGAAGACAAAGACACAGTCCAGAAATTTAAGGCAACTTTTGGTCTATAGAGAGTCCAAAAACACAGACATGGAGAAGACCAACAACTGAGGCTAAAACACCAGGAGTACTCTGGATCTACAGGGTTTTAAGGGCATGAATTAGGACATTCAATTGCAGAAGAAGGGCGGTACGGTGGCACAGTGGTTAGCACTACTGCCTCACAGCCTCCATTCTCAGCTTGGGTCACTGTCTGTGCAGAACAAAGAACAGTACAGCACAGGAAACAGGCCCTTCGGCCCTCCAAGCCTGTGCCGCTCCTTGGTCCAACTAGACCAATCGTTTGTATCCCTCCATTCCCAGGCTGCTTATGTGACTAGAGTCTGCACATTCTCCCAGTGTCTGCGTGGGTTTCCTCCCGGTGCTCTAGTTTCCTCCCACAGTCCAAAGATGTGCGGGTTAGGTGACATGGCCATGCTAAATTGCCCCTTAGTGTCTGGGGGATTAGCAGGGAGATACGTGGGATTACGGGGATAGAACCTGGGTGGGATTGTGGTCGGTGCAGGCTCGATGGGCTGAATGGCCTCCTTCTGCACTGGAGGGATTCTATGATTTCATGATTCTATAAGGATTATGAAGGCTACGCTGAATGAAACCAGAACAGGATTTGAAAATGAGGATGTGGAGCTTGATTTGAGGAACTGCACGAGAGTCAATCGTGGCTGTGCTGGAGTTTGTGTAGGGGAAATCCAAGCACAACATTCTATCAGCGTGTAGCCAAGCAGAGACGTCCAAGTCATTTCTTGAGGGTATTAAAATGGCCTGGAAAAGGTCAGTTCCAGGTTTGGATGGAAATACTCTGCCCCTTCCTCCCTATCCCTATTGTTAAAGTTCAATCCCTTTAATTCTGATTCTATTGGAGTGTTCACTGGAACGTAGGGCAGGTGAGAAGTGAGAGCTAGCTCCAGATCAAAACATAAATCCCAAGGGCTTATGATTTAGGTGCGTGGCCTCACTCACCATCTTCCCAATCATCATCACATAGGGTCCCAGGTATTTGTTAACACCAAAGATGTCGAGGACACGGATATACCAGATGATAATGTCCACACAGTAGATGACACGACCATAGCTCATGTAAGGCTGATTCTGCAGCCGCAGTAAGACACCAAAGCTGAAGATAGCAATTGCCACCATGTCAGTGACATTCCAGTACTCCTGCATCCACACCTTCACCTTCTGCCTCAGTTTACTTGGTTCCGACATTAGGATCTACATTTAAAATCAAATGAACAAGATTGAATTTGTTATAATTCAATAGGAACAAATCTTCCGTCTCCAAATTGTCCTCCTCGAGTATTTTATGGAGCGTTTGCTTTGACAAGTCGATGTAAACGAGGAGAACGTGGATCCCAAAAAGTACACAGTCAGGTGGGATAGGCTTGTTCATATAAAAGACTATTAATATCCAGGCCAAAGGTTTCACAGAGAGCAGAGTGAATGAAACCTACGACAGTCAGAGACCTTCCCCATAATCAGTCACCTACTATCATATATTTAAATAGTTGCATGATTGCTTTAAGAGCAGGTCGCATGATTTGATGGTGATGTTATTGGGGTGTTTCAGAGGCTCCTGCTTTTAGTTTCAGTTTGTCCTCTGTACAGGCAACAGCTCCTTCAATAAACCTGTTGTGTGTTGCTCTGAATCAACGTGTACAAATCATATCGTTTCCTTCTGTTTAAAACCCACAACCCCTAACATTAGGACATTGTACCTACCCCTGCAGCCAGTGGCCTTCTCCTAAAATTTGGTAACCTCCCTCCCCAAAAGGCCAATTAACTTATGCGCCAGCGACCTTCCCCCACAGTCGCTGACCTTCCCCCACATCAGCGACCTTCCCGCGTGGCCAGTGACCTTTCCCCACAGTCGGTGACCTTTTTCCATGGTGGTCTACCCCCTCGCTTTGCTTTCACTCATGTTAAGGCTTCTCACACAGAGAGGAACAAAGATTTCCATTTTGGTTTGAAAGTGATAAAACTTTTGTGACTTGCTCACCTCTCGGATTTTCTCAACAGCCAACATTAAAATGTACGAGATGAGAACCCATTCTGCCATCGAGGGCAAACCCTCCATCTTTACCAGGATTACATAGTTGTAGAGCAGCAAGTATGCAAGATATGCCATCTGTGAAAGAATGGACACAAGCACCTTCTGTAAGATTAGCACACTCTCTCAAATATTTATGAAGACATAAGAGAGATCTATAATTTCACAGGGTATGTCAGGATCAATAAGGAGATGAAGTGTATTTACAAGGCTACAATGCAAGGTCAGAGGAGTGGGACTAATTGATGACTCCGTCAAAAAGCCAACGCATGCACAGTGGATAGAATGGACTCTTTTTGCACTGGTCGATTATGTGTTGCCATGATGTGGAGATGCCGGCATTGGACTGGGGTAAGCACAATAAGTCGTCTCACAACACCAGGTTAACCTTACTGCGATTATGTGTAACCAGCTGTATGTGTACAGAGTGTGTAAGGCAGAATTTCTAAGGATCATTGTTCAATATATAAAATGATTAAGAGAAATGTCATTAGCGGCAAACAAGCCGGTTTCTTTTTTGCTAGATTAACATTTTTACTTCCCCTATATCTTCAAGCCCTCTCATCAGGTCCTTAATATCACAACATCTTACAGCACAGGGCTCCACTTGGCCCACTGCGCCCACCTGGCAAGAGTTAACAATTAGTCCCATTTCCTCATCTATCCTCAGACATTTTCCTTTTCTAGTCGCTCATTGCGTCTTGGAAGTGCAGCAGAGAGGGAGAGATTCGCGAGAGGAGTGCTGCGGGTAAGCGCTGTTATTTTTAACTTACTTTTTCGCGGGTTTTTTCTTTAAAAATATCTAAACCCGGAAGTGGTCGCGCAGGGAGGTCTGGGAGAGAGAGATTTTTTTTTTCCCCAATAAATTGGAACAGAGAGGAATCCCGATACTCTACACTTGTAGAGTATCCCACCCTCCCTCCTCCTCTAACCTAAAAAAAAAGACCCAGTGAGAGCAGGGCTTTGGAGAAAACAGGAGGAGGAAAGGTAAGTTTAAAATTTTCATTCACTTTTTTTTTTTCCTGTGTGTTTAAAGGGGCAATTATGAGTGTGAGGCCAGTATGTTGTTCCCAATGTAGGATGTGGGAGGTCCTGGAGGCTCCTAGCCTCCCGGACGACCATATCTGTGCTGGGTGTGTTGAGCTGCGGTTCCTAAGGGACCATGTTAGGGAACTGGAATTGCAGCTCGAGGACCTTCGCCGGGTTAGGGATAGTGAGGAGGTCATTGACAGGAGCTATCAGCAGGTGGTCACACCGGGACCACGGGAGGAGGGTAACTGGGTAACAGTGAGGAAGGAGAAAGCTCAGTTGATGGTGAGCACCCCGGTGGATGTGCCCCTTAATAATAAGTACTCCTGTCTGAGTACTACTGGGGTGGACAGCCCACCTGGGGGAAGCAGCGGTGGCAGTGTCTCTGGAGCTGAGCCTGGCCCAGTAGTGCAAAAGGGTAAGGAAAGGAGGGTAGTGCTAATTGGGGACTCTACGGTGAGGGGGTCAGATAGGCGTTTTTGCGGACACAGACGGGACTCTCGGATGGTGGTTTGTCTCCCTGGTGCAGGGGTCCGGGATGTCTCTGGTCGAGTCCCAGAAATCCTGAAGGGGGAGGGAGAGGAGCCGAAGGTCGTGATGCATATAGGTACTGCTGACATAGGTAGGAAGAGGGAAGGGGTCATGAAAAGAGAATATAGGGAGTTAGGTAGACAGCTGAGAAAGAGGAATGCAAAGGTAGTAATCTCGGGATTGCTGCCTGTGCCGCGGGAGAGTGAGAACAGGAATCGGTGGAGAATGAATGCGTGGCTGAGGGACTGGAGCAAGGGACAAGGATTTGGGTACTTGGATCATTGGGACCTCTTTAGGGGCAGGTGTGACCTGTTTAAAAAAGACGGGTGGCACTTGAATCCCAGGGGGACCAATATCCTGGCGGGAAGGTTGGCTAAGGCTACTGGAGAGACTTTAAACTAGAAAGGTTGGGGGGAGGGAATCGAAATGAGGGGACTGAGAGCGAGGAGGTTAGCTCGCAAATAGATAAGGAATGTAAACAGGGTAAGAGGGAGGTTAGACGAGTGATGGAGAAGGGAAGTGCTCAGGCTGAAGGTCTGAGATGTGTCTATTTTAATGCCAGGAGTGTAGTGAATAAAGTGGATGAGCTTAGAGCGTGGATTGCTGCTTCGAATTGTGATGTGGTGGCCATTACGGAGACTTGGATGTCTCAGGGACAGGACTGGGTGCTTCAGGTGCCGGGTTTTAGATGTTTCAGGAAGGACAGGGAGGGAGGCAAGAGAGGGGGGGGAGTGGCACTGTTGATCAGGGATAGTGTCACGGCTGTAGAGAAGGTGGACGCCGTGGAGGGATTGACTACGGAGTCTCTGTGGGTGGAGGTTAGGAACAGTAAGGGGTCGGTAACGTTGCTGGGTGTTTTCTATAGGCCGCCCAATAGTAACAGAGATGTTGAGGAGCAGATGGGGAAACAGATCCTGGAGAGATGTAGGAATAACAGAGTTGTCATGATGGGAGATTTTAATTTCCCAAACATAGATTGGAATATCCCTAGGGCTAGGGGTTTGGATGGAGAGGAGTTTGTTAGGTGTGTCCAGGAGAGTTTCCTGACACAGTATGTGGATAAGCCTACTAGAGGAGAGGCTGTACTTGATCTGGTGCTGGCTAATGAACCTGGACAGGTGGAGGATCTCTCGGTGGGTGAGCATCTTGGGGATAGCGATCATAATTCTATCTCCTTCACGATAGCATTGGAAAGAGATAGGATCAGGCAGGCTAGGAAAGTGTTTCTCTGGAGTAAAGGGAAATACAGTGTCATCAGGGAGGAAATTAGACGGGTAAATTGGAAGGAGGCATTCTTGGGGAAAAGTACCGAAGGAAAGTGGAGGATTTTCAAGGAATGTTTGTCTGGAGCTCTGCATGACAACGTTCCGATGAGACAGGGGGGTGTTGGTAGGGTACGGGAACCGTGGTGCACGAAGGTTGTGATGAACCTGGTGAATAAGAAAAGAGAGGCGTACAGAAGGTTCAGAGAGCTAGGAGGTGTTAAGGATTTAGAGGAGTATACGGGATGTAGGAAGGAGCTTAAGAAGGAAATTAGGAGAGCGAGAAGGGGTCATGAGAAGGCCTTGGCGGGTAAGATTAAGGAGAATCCCAAGGCTTTCTACAAATATGTCAAGAGTAAAAGGATGAGATGTGAAGGCATAGGACCCTTAAAAGGTGAAGGGGGAAAAGTTTGTGCGGAACCGTTAGAAATGGCGGAGCTGCTTAATGAATACTTTACCTCGGTATTCACGGTGGAAAGGGATCTGGGTGGTTGTACTGCTGGTTTGCAGTGGACAGAAAGGATCGAGCATGTGGACATAAAGAAAGAGGATGTGTTGGAACTATTGAATGGCATCAAGGTTGGTAAGTCGCCGGGACCGGATGGGATGTACCCCAGGTTACTGTGGGAGGCGAGGGAGGAGATTGCGGAGCCTTTGGCGATGATCTTTGCATCGTCGATGGAGACGGGAGAGGTTCCGGAGGATTGGAGGATTGCAGATGTGGTCCCTATATTCAAGAAAGGGAACAGGGACAGCCCGGGAAATTACCGACCGGTGAGTCTAACCTCAGTGGTTGGTAAGTTGATGGAGAGGATCCTGAGAGACAGGATTTATGATCATCTAGAGAAGTTTAGTATGATCAAAAGTAGTCAGCACGGCTTTGTCAAGGGCAGGTCGTGCCTTACGAGCCTGGTTGAGTTCTTTGAAAATGTGACCAAACACATTGACGAAGGAAGAGCGGTGGATGTGGTCTATATGGACTTCAGCAAGGCGTTCGATAAGGTCCCCCATGCAAGACTTCTTGAGAAAGTGAGAGGGCATGGGATCCAAGGGGCTGTTGCCTTGTGGATCCAGAACTGGCTTGCCTGCAGAAGGCAGAGAGTGGCTGTGGAGGGGTCTTTCTCTGCATGGAGGTCAGTGACCAGTGGAGTGCCCCAGGGATCTGTTCTGGGACCCTTGCTGTTTGTCATTTTCATAAATGACCTGGATGAGGAAGTGGAGGGATGGGTTGGTAAGTTTGCTGACGACACCAAGGTAGGTGGTGTTGTGGATAGTTTGGAGGGATGTCAGAAGTTGCAGCGAGACATAGATAGAATGCAAGACTGGGCGGAGAAGTGGCAGATGGACTTCAACCCGGATAAGTGTGTGGTGATCCATTTTGGCAGATCCAATGGGATGAAGCAGCAGTATAATATGAAGGGTACCATTCTTAGCAGTGTAGAGGATCAGAAGGACCTTGGGGTCCGGGTCCATAGGACTCTTAAATCGGCCTCGCAGGTGGAGGATGCGGTCAAGAAGGCGTACGGCGTACTGGCCTTCATTAATCGAGGGATTGAGTTTAGGAGTCGGGAGATAATGCTGCAGCTTTATAGGACCCTGGTTAGACCCCACTTGGAGTACTGCGCGCAGTTCTGGTCACCTCATTACAGGAAAGATGTTGAAGCCATTGAAAGGGTGCAGAGGAGATTTACAAGGATGTTGCCTGGATTGGGGGGCATGCCTTATGAGGATAGGTTGAGGGAGCTTGGTCTCTTCTCCCTGGAGAGACGAAGGATGAGAGGTGACCTGATAGAGGTTTACAAGATGTTGAGAGGTCTGGATAGGGTAGACTCTCAGAGGCTATTTCCAAGGGCTGAAATGGTTGCTACGAGAGGACACAGGTTTAAGGTGCTGGGGGGTAGGTACAGAGGAGATGTCAGGGGTATGTTTTTCACTCAGAGGGTGGTGGGTGAGTGGAATCGGCTGACGTCGGTGGTGGTGGAGGCAAACTCGTTGGGGTCTTTTAAGAGACTTCTGGATGAGTACATGGGATTTAATGGGATTGAGGGCTATAGATAGGCCTAGAGGTGGGGATGTGATCGGCGCAACTTGTGGGCCGAAGGGCCTGTTTGTGCTGTGGCTTTCTATGTTCTATGTTCTATGTTATCTAATTCCCTATTGAAACATATCCCCCTGATCCTTCAATTCCATCATACTCTACAATATTCATGCTGCAATTTTATAGGGCAGTGCTGGACTGGTTAATGCGACAAGCTGTTCAAATGCAGGACCGGAAAATCCCACTGCTGGGAGGAGCCATAAAATTCCAGCCAGTGAGTACGCTGTTCTCCTGGGTGTAATTACCAGCCTTTCATTGCCAGAGTATAATCATCCATGTTTACTGTGGAACTTACAGTGTGAAACCAGAATTTAACAATCGGTGCATTATAAAACTCATAAATCTTTCTTCCAATTGGAATACTTCTGTGATTTTCCATCCCGTCTTCTTCATCCCCTTTTCTGGAAACTGCCTCAGCATTTGCATCCTGAAATAAAGGAGCAGTGTTTTACACAGAACCGTCTTATAGCCCTGGTTAGTGTAATATGGTCAGTACTGGGTAACGCACCCCCGCTCAGTACTGGGTAACGTGCCCCCGGTCAGTACTGGGTAACGCACCCCCGCTCAGTACTGGGTAACGTACCCCCACTCAGTACTGGGTAACGTACCCCCACTCAGTACTGGGTAACGTACCCCCACTCAGTACTGGGTAACGCACCCCCCGGTCAGTACTGGGTAACGCACCCCCCGGTCAGTACTGGGTAACGTACCCCCACTCAGTACTGGGTAATGCGCCCCCGCTCAGTATAGGTCCCGCCTGGTCAGTATAGCTCAGTCCCACACAGAGCAGATTATTCACAGTTGGGATTCTGGATTTTGTGTTTTAGTTCTTTAATGCTAAATTTCATGGACTGTCGCCTCATCCCAAGCCCCCTCTCCCCCACCCCCACCCCACTGACTGCCCACCCCATCCCCACCCCACTGTCTCCCCACCCCACTCTCTGCCCATCCCCACCCCACTGTCTCCCCACCCCACTCTCTGCCCATCCCCACCCCCACCCCTCTGTCTCCCCACCCCACTCTCTGCCCATCCCCACCCCCACCCCCACCCCACTGTCTCCCCACCCCACTCTCTGCCCATCCCCACCCCACTCTCTGCCCATCCCCACCCCCACCCCACTGTCTCCCCACCTCACTCTCTGCCCATCCCCACCCCACTGTCTCCCCACCCCACTCTCTGCCCATCCCCACCCCACTGTCTCCCCACCCCACTCTCTGCCCATCCCCACCCCCACCCCTCTGTCTCCCCACCCCACTCTTTGCCCATCCCCACCCCCACCCCACTGTCTCCCTGCCCCCACCTGTCTACCCCACTTACATTGTCCTCCTCTTTTTCCTTTCCTTGCTCATTGTCTCCAGATGCTTCATACGACAGATCGTCACTGCCTTTGAAATCCATGAAGAGAATGGCTGGCGGGAATACGATTCCCAGCATAATCTGACAGGAGAGCAAAGCAAGGTGTTAGTGAAGCAGATTCTGGGTCAAAGTGGAATCACGGGGCTAACCTGCTACAGGTTATATAGGGTTAGGTCTAAGATGGGAATTGTTGGATCTGAATTAAAACACGAGAGAGACCATGGAAACACCTGAACTGTGATAATATATAAAATTGCAGATTAATTATATGTTAGCAATTCACTAACAAACGTGTTCATGTTTGTAAGGCACTATATAAATGCAAGTTCTTTCTATATAACACTTTCCACATTGCCAAGGTGTCTCAGTTATGCACCTTACAGCCAGTTATGTATTTGTGAAGAGTAGTTATTGGTTATAATGGAGGAAACACCATAACCAATTTGTATAGAGCAAGATCCCATAAAACAGCAGCAGCTATTTGCATTTTTATATAGCGCTTTCATAGAAGATTGTTAAAGGTGTTTCATTGTGTTACAACATAGCACAATGAACTGGTTTGCATTTATAGTCTGTGATGTATCTGGAACACGGCACCTTCAGCCCGGGGTTTTTGCACATGTGCAGCCGCCCCATCCACATGTCTGTCAGCAGCATCTGGCTGCAGGTGTGTGCGATGAAGTCGCGGTGTTTCGCTGTCACTGCCAGCTTCAGGCAGGTTGAGTCGCTCCAGTTCTTCAGCTCATACGTCAGGAGTTTCATAGCCACCTGCTCGTCATGTTTGTACGATTGATCCAGCAAATCGACAGCCAACTGGCCAAAATCCCTTCAAACAGAGAGAGAGAGAGAGAGAGACAAATGGGAGAGATGGAAAGGGGAGAGAGGTTAACGCAGAGACACAACTGAGCTGCTCACAGGTTCTCGTCCAATTCGAGCTTTAAATTTTCTGTCTGATAAACACAGACCCATTGTTACTGATTCTAAGAAAACTCCAGCCTATTGGTCCTGTATCCAGATTCCTGGGTCCGATACAAGGAATGTTTAATCTTGCGACAAAGTGAAACTGCGCAGTAACTCGGGAGATGAGAGGAGCTTGGGGCCTGAATCCTATATCAGATCCATCCAAAGAACTAAGAAAATTACAGCGCAGGAACAGGCCCTTCGGCCCTCCAAGCCTGCACCAACCATGCTACCCGACTGAACTAAAACCCCCTACTCTTCCGGGGACCGTATCCCTCTATTCCCATCCTATTCATGCATTTGTCAAGACGCTTCCACTACCTCCCTCCGGCAATGAGTTCCAGGCACCCACCACCCTCTGTGTAAAAAATCTGCCTCATACATCCATTCCCTGGAATATGTGCTGCGGGTTTGTGAACTTGTCATGGAAGCTGAATGTGTGGGGACCAGCTCGAGTCTGACACCCAGCACACGTGGGACTAGCCTTAACCCACGTGAGATAAGAGCAGCCGTGTTCATGGTGAAGCAGGCTCGAGGGGTTGAATTGCCTACTCCTAGTTCTCATGATTTTTATGATTACCTGGGTAAGACCACCCGTGCGTGACTGGCCTGAGACCAATATCACCATGTGTGGAATTGACCCAGAATGTTATCATCGCATTCGGGTGTTGCACAAAGCAGCTCCCTGCTGGAGGAGAAAAGGTGTGGAGATGTCGGTGTTGGATTGGGGTGGGCACAGTAAGAAGTCTCACAACACCAGGTTAAAGTCTAACAGGTTTATTTGGAATCACGAGCTTTCGGAGCGCTGCCCTTTCATCAGGTGAGTGGAGAGGTAGGTTTCACAAACACGGCATATATAGACACTGACACAATTGCAAGATAATGTTTGGAATGAGAGTCTGAACAGGTAATCAAATTGATGAGAAGGAGCAATATTTTAAAAATCAGAGAGAAAATAGGAGCAATAACAAACAGAAGGGTGACTGACTTTGAGTTGTTGTCCAGGTCCTGTGAGATGTCATCCACAAGCTCACTGCCAGAGCATTCATTTGACATGGCTTTGTAAAGCTTGCAGGCAACCAGAGCCTTGGCCAGAGCCTCTTCTCCATGCTGCCAGAAGAACAATGCCATTCTCTGTCGCTTCATCAGCACTGCCCACACCAACAGCTCGTGGAAGGGGTAAATGAAACGGCCGATGGCTGGATCATCCTCATCAATGTCAATCTCTTCTTCCTTCTTCTTCTTCTTTTTCTTCCTCTTGGATTTAGAGGGTGGTTCATCATCCTGGAAAAGGCCACAAAAACAAGCAGAGTGAGCAGCAAGTGCAGAACATCCCTTCACACCGACACATCCATCATTTACCAGGAGTTCAAATATCACTAAGCTGCAGCCAGGGCAGAAACCAGGGCTTAACGGGCACCAAGATTGCGAGGAACATGGCTCATCTCAAAGGAGCTATATATTTCTTTAATCTGAAAATTAACTTCCACACTTTTATCTTTGGCAGCAAATAAAAATGATACTGGGGCAAGGTGCAGATTCAGGAGAAATTGAGTTGTTATGGTGTGTATTTAAAAACTCCATGAAATCCAGTACAGGTTTTCGACGCAGTAACACCATGAGTTTCACTAACTGAGAGTCACAGGATGGAGCAGCTGAACAAGGTGCTACTGCTGCTGTAAGGGTCAGTCTGATCCCATACAGAGAAAGAAGTTTAACAACACCAGGTTAAAGTCCAACAGGT
Organism: Mustelus asterias; assembly: GCF_964213995.1. Lineage (NCBI taxonomy): Eukaryota > Metazoa > Chordata > Chondrichthyes > Carcharhiniformes > Triakidae > Mustelus > Mustelus asterias. Next base: position 36,567 of record NW_027592507.1, on the reverse strand, counting down.
TTATTTCCCATACAGAGAACCAGGAACATCCTGGACACTCATTCACAGGAAGGAGATTATTATACCGAGAGTGGTCGGGGTAACACAGGTACTGAGGAAAGGTTAAAGAACTGGGGGCTGGTATAGATTGTCCTAAACTATACGGAAAATCAATATTGAGAATACAAAGCAAGAAGGTTTAATTTCAGGAGGTTTTTACTCTGACGGTTGTTCCTCTGTCTGCCTCATAGGGGGCGCAATGTAAACACAAAGCTATTGGAGCAAGGATTTAAAGTGGCAGCTTTCATTTTACTGTCACACGTGTGGATAACTGGTCACTCACATATTTACCATGTCATGCGTGTCCCTTCCCTGTTACACATGTAGCAATCCTGTCACAAATGTAATTACTGTCATACACAGAGCTACTATTGTAGGGTGTTGGATACTGTTCGGTAAATCTTAATGAAGTCTTTGCGGTCTCAGTTAACTGTACTCAGAGGAGCAATGGGGAAGGCCGCTGTCTAAAACCTTTCAGCCATAGTGAATCGAGGGGAGTGCAATTGTATAGCACCTTCTCAGACTGTATGACCCACTGAACATATACAGTGAATATTACAAGTATCACAATTGTATGGAAGCACTCAGGGTGCAACTTGTTCCAGGTAGACAACTTAATTACCTTTGCACCATTTGTAATAACCACTTTGAAATATCTGTGATGTTTCTTTGACTGCATTGGAGCATCTCAAGATCTTGCACTGCCAAGCAAGGTGATTGAGGCGGACACGCTGGGATCGTTTAAGACTTATCTAGATAGCCACATGAACAGACTGGGAATAGAGGGATACAAACGAATGGTCTGGTGGGCACATGAACGGCGCAGACGAGGAGGGCCGAAGGGCCTGTTCCTGTGCGGTATTGTTCTGTGTTCTTTATTACAACAGGATGTATGAAGACAACCTCAATATTATTGCACTTTGTGTGACAGACATTTTGAAATGTTTGTAATGTTCTTTCAGATATTTTATGAATAAAGTATATTTTTGCAAAGTAAGTTAACTGAATGCATTTATTAATCACAAGAATTATCTACACATATATAGATAGTAAATGGCTCAAGCCAGGAACTGCCCCCATGCTTACTGTGTACACAGCTCCCTCCAGCCTCAGACTGGCCCTGGAGGTGCAGGTCATGTGTTCTCTTACATCATTGTGTGGGCGGTACTGTATTCAGTCCCACATTAATCCTATCTGTGCCAAACCCTTATACAACAGTTACCATGTGTAACACATTATGTGTAGTTACCATATTACACATGTAACTTCCCTGCTATCCATGTAGTTACTTGATTACAGGGTTAGTTGCTCTGTTACCCATTGTCCTGTTATACGTGGAATTATCTGAATACCCCACATCATTACACTGTTTACCTTCCATTTAAGAGGAATCGGAGGATTCCATTCAGTCATAGGAAACCTTGTGAAAATATCATCTTTGTTTAAGGGCCAGTCTTGTGCAGATAAGACAGCAAAGACTCGTTCTCAGCGTGAAGGGGTGCAGACTGCAGGAACTGAAGTCAAACCCCAGGGGTTGGTGGATTAGGCTGGAGTGAGATCCAGCTCTGGGAGAAGCCAAGGTATGAGAGGGACAAAGGGGGCACACCAAGGATCAAAAGGAACCAAATACCAAATCTAATCAGAAACATCACACAAGAACACTTCAAACGTTACTCACCTCCATTCCCAGAAGTTTAAGAGCTTTTGGCTGTGGAGAGATAAAATGAAAGAGATGAAAGATGGAGAATAGAGGCTGGGTCCTTTAACAGGGCATTGGTCAGTGAAGGAGAGGAATGACTAATATCTACACACAGGCTCTTCTCACTGCATCAGGAATATAAGAACTAGGAGCAGGAGTAGGCCATCTGGCCCCTCGAGCCTGCTCCGCCATTCAATAAGATCATGGCTGATCTTTATGTGGACTCAGCTCCACTTACCCGCCCGCTCACCATAACCCTTAATTCCTTTACCGTTCAAAAATGTATCTATCCTTGCCTTAAAAACATTCAATGAGGTAGCCTCAACTGCTTCACTGGGCAGGGAATTCCACACATTCACAACCCTTTGTGTGAAGAAGTTCCTCCTCAACTCAGTCCTAAATCTGCTTCCCCTTATTTTGAGGTTATGCCCCCTAGTTCTAGTTTCACCCACCACTGGAAACAACTTCCCTGCTTCTACCTTATCTATGCCCTTCATAATCTCATATGTTTCTATAAGATCTCCCCTCATTCTTCTGAATTCCAATGAGTATAGCCCCAGTCTATTCAGTCACTCCTCATAAGCCAACCCTCTCAACTCCGGAATCAACCGAGTGAATCTCCTCTGCACTCCCTCCAGTGCCAGTATATCCTTTCTCAAGTAAGGAGACCAAAACTGTACACAGTACTCCAGGTGTGGCCTCACCAGCACCTTATACAGCTGCAACATAACCTCGCTGTTTTTAAACTCCATCCCTCTAGCAATGAAGGACAAAATTCCATTTGCCTTCTTAATTACCTGCTGCACCTGCAAACCAACTCCTTGAGATTCCTGCACAAGGACACCCAGGTCCCTCTGTACAGCAGCATGCTGCAATTTTTTACCATTTAAATAATAGTCCATTTTGCCGTTATTCCTACCAAAATGGATGACCTCACATTTACCAACATTGTACTCCATCTGCCAGACCCTCGCCCACTCACTTAGACCATCTATATCCCTTTGCAGATTTTCAGCATCCTCTGCACACTTTGCTCTTCCACCCAACTTAGTGTCATCTGCGAATTTTGACACACTACACTTGGTCCCCAACTCCAAATCATCTGTGTAAATCGTAAACAATTGCGGTCCCAACACTGATCCCTGAGGCACACCATTAGTCACTGATCGCCAACCAGAAAAAGACCCATTTACCCCCACTCTTTGCTTTCTGTTAGTTAACCGGAGTGCCTCATCGACAATGTTAGACTGTGCAGTGAATGTGGGGGGAAGTCAGCAGCAATTTCATATTCAGTGAGATCACCAATAAACAAGTCTCAGGAGGGGGTGAGGAGTCACTGATCAAATAAAGAGTTGCTGTGGAGAAAGGCAGAGCTGTGACTGGTGACAGGATTTTTGGGGTAAGAATTAGTTTTAAGTACTTTTCCGCGGGTGTTATTTATTTATTTAATTTAGTTTTAAATTTTGGCGCGCAACCGGCAGTGGCCGCGGGGTTTACTGGGAAGGGTCTCTTGAGTTTTTTTTTTAGTGCACAGGAGGTTTAAAAGGCAGGTCCCACTGTCTAGCGGGCAGCGTTGGGAGCGGGCAGCGGAGTGAGACGGAGCTGAGTGAGAACTGAGGGGCTTTGGCTCATCGGGCTTAGGCAGAAAGGGCGAGCAGGGGTGAGTTTCTTATTTTTAAAAAATTTTATTTATAAGTTACTTTTCTCCGGGTACCTTGGTGGAAATAATTTGGAACAGAGAGGAATAATCTTCATTCACTTTTTTCCCTGTGTTTAAAAGGGCAATTATGACTGTCAGGCCAGTATGTTGTTCCCAATGTAGGATGTGGGAGGTCCTGGAGGCTCCTAGCCTCCCGGACGACCATATCTGTGCTGGGTGTGTTGAGCTGCGGTTCCTAAGGGACCATGTTAGGGAACTGGAATTGCAGCTCGAGGACCTTCGCCGGGTTAGGGATAGTGAGGAGGTCATTGACAGGAGCTATCGGCAGGTGGTCACACCGGGACCACGGGAGGAGGGTAACTGGGTAACAGTGAGGAAGGAGAAAGCTCGGGTGATGGTGAGCACCCCGGTGGATGTGCCCCTTAATAATAAGTACTCCTGTCTGAGTACTACTGGGGTGGACAGCCCACCTGGGGGAAGCAGCGGTGGCAGTGTCTCTGGAGCTGAGCCTGGCCCAGTAGTGCAAAGGGGTAAGGAAAGGAGGGTAGTGCTAATTGGGGACTCTACGGTGAGAGGGTCAGATAGGCGTTTTTGCGGACACAGACGGGACTCTCGGATGGTGGTTTGCCTCCCTGGTGCAGGGGTCCGGGATGTCTCTGGTCGAGTCCCAGAAATCCTGAAGGGGGAGGGAGAGGAGCCCAAGGTCGTGATGCATATAGGTACTGCTGACATCGGTAGGAAGAGGGAAGGGGTCATGAAAAGAGAATATAGGGAGTTGGGTAGACAGCTGAGAAAGAGGAATGCAAAGGTAGTAATCTCGGGATTGCTGCCTGTGCCGCGGGAGAGTGAGAACAGGAATCGGTGGAGAATTAATGCGTGGCTGAGGGACTGGAGCAAGGGACAAGGATTTGGGTACTTGGATCATTGGGACCTCTTTAGGGGCAGGTGTGACCTGTTTAAAAAAGACGGGTGGCACTTGAATCCCAGGGGGACCAATATCCTGGCGGGAAGGTTGGCTAAGGCTACTGGAGAGACTTTAAACTAGAAAGGTTGGGGGGAGGGAATCGAAATGAGGGGACTGAGAGCGAGGAGGTTAGCTCGCAAATAGATAAGGAATGTAGACAGGGTAAGAGGGAGGTTAGACGAGTGAGGGAGAAGGGAAGTGCTCAGGCTGAAGGTCTGAGATGTGTCTATTTTAATGCCAGGAGTGTAGTGAATAAAGTGGATGAGCTTGGAGCGTGGATTGCTGCTTCGAATTGTGATGTGGTGGCCATTACGGAGACTTGGATGTCTCAGGGACAGGACTGGGTGCTTCAGGTGCCAGGTTTTAGATGTTTCAGGAAGGACAGGGAGGGAGGCAAGAGAGGGGGGGGAGTGGCACTGTTGATCAGGGATAGTGTCACGGCTGTAGAGAAGGTGGACGCCGTGGAGGGACTGACTACGGAATCTCTGTGGGTGGAGGTTAGGAATAGGAAGGGGTCGGTAACTTTGCTGGGTGTTTTCTATAGGCCGCCCAATAGTAACAGAGATGTTGAGGAGCAGATGGGGAAACAGATCCTGGAGAGATGTAGGAATAACAGAGTTGTCGTGATGGGAGATTTTAATTTCCCAAACATAGATTGGAATATCCCTAGGGCTAGGGGTTTGGATGGAGAGGAGTTTGTTAGGTGTGTCCAGGAGAGTTTCCTGACACAGTATGTGGATAAGCCTACTAGAGGAGAGGCTGTTCTTGATCTGGTGCTGGCTAATGAACCTGGACAGGTGGAGGATCTCTCGGTGGGTGAACATCTTGGGGATAGCGATCATAATTCTATCTCCTTCACGATAGCATTGGAAAGAGATAGGGTCAGGCAGGCTAGGAAAGTGTTTCTCTGGAGTAAAGGGAAATACAGTGTCATCAGGGAGGAAATTAGACGGGTAAATTGGAAGGAGGCATTCTTGGGGAAAAGTACCGAAGGAAAGTGGAGGATTTTCAAGGAATGTTTGTCTGGAGCTCTGCATGACAACGTTCCGATGAGACAGGGGGGTGTTGGTAGGGTACGGGAACCGTGGTGCACGAAGGTTGTGATGAACCTGGTAAATAAGAAAAGAGAGGCGTACAGAAGGTTCAGAGAGCTAGGAGGTGTTAAGGATTTAGAGGAGTATACGCGATGTAGGAAGGAGCTTAAGAAGGAAATTAGGAGAGCGAGAAGGGGTCATGAGAAGACCTTGGCGGGTAAGATTAAGGAGAATCCCAAGGCTTTCTACAAATATGTCAAGAGTAAAAGGATGAGATGTGAAGGCATAGGACCCTTAAAAGGTGAAGGGGGAAAAGTTTGTGCGGAACCGTTAGAAATGGCGGAGGTGCTTAATGAATACTTTACCTCGGTATTCACGGTGGAAAGGGATCTGGGTGGTTGTACTGCTGGATTGCGGAGGACAGAAAGGATCGAGCATGTGGACATAAAGAAAGAGGATGTGTTGGAACTATTGAATGGCATCAAGGTTGGTAAGTCGCCGGGACCGGATGGGATGTACCCCAGGTTACTGTGGGAGGCGAGGGAGGAGATTGCGGAGCCTTTGGCGATGATCTTTGCATCGTCGATGGAGACGGGAGAGGTTCCGGAGGATTGGAGGATTGCGGATGTGGTCCCTATATTCAAGAAAGGGAACAGGGACAGCCCGGGAAATTACCGACCGGTGAGTCTAACCTCAGTGGTTGGTAAGTTGATGGAGAGGATCCTGAGAGACAGGATTTATGATCATCTAGAGAAGTTTAGTATGATCAAAAGTAGTCAGCACGGCTTTGTCAGGGGCAGGTCGTGCCTTACGAGCCTGGTTGAGTTCTTTGAAAATGTGACCAAGCACATTGACGAAGGAAGAGCGGTGGATGTGGTCTATATGGACTTCAGCAAAGCGTTCGATAAGGTCCCCCATGCAAGACTTCTTGAGAAAGTGAGAGGGCATGGGATCCAAGGGGCTGTTGCCTTGTGGATCCAGAACTGGCTTGCCTGCAGAAGGCAGAGAGTGGCTGTGGAGGGGTCTTTCTCTGCATGGAGGTCAGTGACCAGTGGAGTGCCCCAGGGATCTGTTCTGGGACCCTTGCTGTTTGTCATTTTCATAAATGACCTGGATGAGGAAGTGGAGGGATGGGTTGGTAAGTTTGCTGACGACACCAAGGTAGGTGGTGTTGTGGATAGTTTGGAGGGATGTCAGAAGTTGCAGCGAGACATAGATAGAATGCAAGACTGGGCGGAGAAGTGGCAGATGGACTTCAACCCGGATAAGTGTGTAGTGATCCATTTTGGCAGATCCAATGGGATGGAGCAGCAGTATAAAATGAAGGGTACCATTCTTAGCAGTGTAGAGGATCAGAAGGACCTTGGGGTCCGGGTCCATAGGACTCTTAAATCGGCCTCGCAGGTGGAGGATGCGGTCAAGAAGGCGTATGGCGTACTAGCCTTCATTAATCGAGGGATTGAGTTTAGGAGTCGGGAGATAATGCTGCAGCTTTATAGGACCCTGGTTAGACCCCACTTGGAGTACTGCGCGCAGTTCTGGTCACCTCATTACAGGAAAGATGTTGAAGCCATTGAAAGGGTGCAGAGGAGATTTACAAGGATGTTGCCTGGATTGGGGGGCATGCCTTATGAGGATAGGTTGAGGGAGCTTGGTCTCTTCTCCCTGGAGAGACGAAGGATGAGAGGTGACCTGATAGAGGTTTACAAGATGTTGAGGGGTCTGGATAGGGTGGACTCTCAGAGGCTATTTCCAAGGGCTGAAATGGTTGCTACGAGAGGACACAGGTTTAAGGTGCTGGGGGGTAGGTACAGGGGGGATGTCAGGGGTAAGTTTTTCACTCAGAGGGTGGTGGGTGAGTGGAATCGGCTGACGTCGGTGGTGGTGGAGGCAAACTCGTTGGGGTCTTTTAAGAGACTTCTGGATGAGTACATGGGATTTAATGGGATTGAGGGCTATAGATAGGCCTAGAGGTGGGGATGTGATCGGCGCAACTTGTGGGCCGAAGGGCCTGTTTGTGCTGTGACTTTCTATGTTCTATGTTCTAAAGAGCTATGAGATTGTAGTGATCGTCATTGGATTACTAATACAGAGGGCAGGATGGAATGCCCCCCCCAGAGGTGTGCGGGTCCTGCACTTTCCCACTTCTGCCCTGATTAAATCTGCTAAGGGCCTCACCTTGCCTCTGCTGGTATTTAGCCCTCGTATCCAGAGCAGGTCCCTTGTTATCAGGGAGAGCCACTGAAAGCCACCCTCTGTCCTTTCCACTGATTTACTTACCCTTTCGTAGCCAATAACCTCCCCCAGTGACCCCCATTCTGCCCTCACTCACTGGTGGCCTAGCTCCCTCACTGCTCCAGGGACTGGGAAAGGCCTGCCACTGGCCACCTATGTGCTTGATTGTCAATGGGCCTTCCCAGAAGTGGACTTTGCGAACACAAGGCTCTCGCCAACTCTCCAGCCGGGGATCCAGAGCCCCAGAGCCCCATCCAGTGAGTTCCATTTTCACTGCAGAGTTTTGGAATTTGAATTATTTCTGAAAACTCTGGGGATAAAACGCTGGTCCCAGTGAAAGTGACGGTGAAAGTTTTGGATTGTCATAAAAATCCAGTTGCTTCACTAATGTCCTTTGGGGAAGAAGCCGGCCTTCCTTCCGCAGTCTGAGTCCAGGACCAGAATTTGCCAGCCTTCCCATGCCACATTTTCCCACAGCCGAGATGGCTCAGCATTGGCTGCCGGTGAAACCTTCTGGTCCCGCCGGACTCAATGGCAATTTGCACAGTTTGCTCATCCCCCCATCGGGGGACTCATGGCAGGAGGTCGACTTCAGAGGGAGCTGATGATCCCAGTGGCAGGAAGGACTGGAAAATCCCCTGGTTTATGTAATACCAGTCCACAGCTGCGTGGTTGAATTGCCCTCCGAAGTTACCAACCACCTAGTGGAGCCAAACCTTCAGAAGGTGGCACACTAGCCCCACTACCTTTTCAGAGAAGGGTAAGCAATGCTGGACTTACCAGCGACACTCACATCTCAAGAATAAATGAAAACTCTCTCCCCATCCACCCAAAGTGTCTAACTGAACACAACCTGAGAGTGGGTTCTAGTTACCATCTCTTTAATCACATAGTCATGCTGGACTCAGTGTGAATGATTCACACAGGAGGCACTCCCAGCAGATCCACATTAGGGAATAACGGGTGAAGAGAGAAGGTCACCAGGGTCATGTCCTTTGGATTTGCTCTTGCTGTGGCCAATGAGTGACCACTGACTAAAGTGAAGCACATGGGATTCCTAAAAAAACAGCTTTGAACACTTTTCATTCTAATTCTCTGTTCAGTCAGCAATTCCACTCAAAGATCAAGCTTTAGAGTTACCCGCTTCGGCCCAAATAAATTATTGTAGAGTGTGCGGAATGTTTTTCTTGTGTAAGTGCAGCGATAGGCTCCTCCCATCAGGTACTCGATGACCAACCCAATGTCAATCAAACTGATGTGGTAATCAGGGGGCAGGTTCCCCTGTGGGAGAGAGAACAGAAATAGATCAACATGCGTCACCCCCAGAAACACAAGCCCAAACCAACAGGGCAGCTGCCTGTTACAGACCCAGAGAGGGGGAAGCCAGGGCACTGAGAATCTTGGCTCATTGTTCATTCCCTGAAGAGAGGCTGGGATCACCACAGAGCAGTGAATGAGCATCCTGTTCTGTGGGCGTTAGGCCTACCCCTGATGGGGCTCAGTACCACGCTCCCCCCCCCCCCCCCCCCCCGATGTTCTCCCAATGCAAATCATTACTTTACCAATCAGAAGCAATTGCAAAGTTATCTGAAACCCATATTTGGATACTGTGTTATTTTATACTTTATGTGTTAATGTACTGTTGAAGACTAGAAGCAAATAGAATACCGTTCATTACTTTGAGTACTTGTATATTAGTTCATGCTGCGAGTGTTGCGCTGTGTTCCAGTGCGGCAGTTTTTATTAACCAGCATCACCCATTCTCTGCGCGTGCTGGATAATACAGATTTCACTGCATTATCTGGCCGCTGAGGTGTCCAAAATGCACAGAGGTGATGGGATATGTTATCTGCAGTTGAAGCTTTTCATGCATTTCTAACACAGATTTAATCAGAATGAGAAAAATATCCAGGCCACAAGTGAAGTGTTTTGCATGTTTGAAGTGTTCTCCTCACTTAAAGGAAGGCAGTTAGATTTGAACTCATCACAATCAGAGCATGAATCAGCTGGAGTCTATTAACAAGCTCACTGAGATTCCCCGGACAGGCATCTTAAAGAGCCATCAGAACACAAGGTCAAGGCCAGGCGTTAGGGTTCATCCAAAGGGTTGTTAACCCTCCAGAATTGGCCAGGAGTCTCCAGGATTGGCCAGGAGTCTCCAGGATTGGCCTGGAGTCTCCAGGATTGGCCAGGAGTCTCCAGGATTGGCCAGGAGTCTCCAGGACATAGCTCTATGCAATCCTGGATAAATAGAATTGGGATGTTAAAAATATTTTTTTCTCATTTCCTTTGAGCAATTCTTTTGCCCAGATATAAAAATATTGAAAATAGGGAAGAGAGGACATTTGGTTGAGAGGGCCAGCACAGTGGTTGGCACTGCTGCCTCACAGCGCCAGGGACCCGGGTTCGATTCCCTGTGTGGAGTTTGCACGTTCTCCCAGTGTCTGCGTGGGTTTCCTCCCACAGTCCAAAGATATGCAGATTAGGTCGATAGGCAATGCTAAATTGCCCCTTAATGTCCAAAGATGTGTAGGTTAGGGGGATTAACCATGGTAAAATGGGTGGGGTTATGGGAATAGGGCAGAGGGAAGGCCCTGGGTGGGATGCTCTTTCGGAGAGTCAGTGCAGACTCTTTCTGCACTGTCGGGATTCTACGGAAAGTTAAGCATCATCCAATTGGATGATGAGTGTTTTTGATTTCTGATTGGTGTAGGAAGGCAGTACGTCACAAGGATGGGTGATTTGGCTGGAGTGTGGGGGGTAATCCTGTGATAAAACCTCCAGGAATATAGTTAATCATGGTGGCAACACTAGTACCCAGGCAGGTGACCTTTATCCTTGGCATTCTCCACCAATCACAGTACAGGGTCCTGTGCAAGGTATGCTGGGAACTAACCAATGAAATGAACCCTTTTTCCACACGATTTCCCCCTTTCATCTCCTGAATGTAAGTTGACCTGAATGGTGCCACATGTGACACTGATCCTTCCCTGTACTCCTTCGCCCACACCCCTCCTCAGCTCACTGACATCACCCCTGCACTGACCAATCTTCCTCTCCCTCACCACCCACATCCACTTCCCTGCCCACACTCTGACTTCCCTGATACCCCCCCATCCACACTGAACCCTCCCTCCCCAGCCCACTCAATCACGCCCCACCCCCCCACAGCTCCCCCTGTCCGTACACTGACCCGTCCTCCGCCCACACACTGACACCCACTTCCCAGCCCCACACTGAACACATTCCTCCTGCCCTAAACTCACGCTCTATCCAATCTTCCCGATCCCACATTCGATAACCAAGCTCAGAACTGCATAGCTCCTTACTTTCACCCCTGACCCTGTTGCGTCCTCTGACTCCTCTCCTGATCGCTGATATTTAACTCATGTTGTTTGTTAGGGTTGAGAGAAACCTGCCGCACAATCAGGTGTCACCAGCATTCATTACAGCGACTCTTACCTTTTTGACATCTCTGACCAGGTAATGCAACGTGTTTGGGGGGCCCAGCCTCTGGAACAAAACCAAAGTCGTTACTCACTCGTGTTTCAATGTCCCTCCAGCTGCCTCTTTCCACAGACACCAGACTTCCCGACTTTAACTCCTGCCATCTGACCCAAATGGCCAAAGCCCTGGGTCAGCCCAGGAGAGACCAAACTTAAATCACTGTCTCCATGGTCAATGATGAAACTGGTGCGCGCGCACACACCCCAAAAACACAGACACACACACAAAATACAGGCACACACACACAAAATACAGACACACACACAAAATACAGACACACACACAAAATACAGACACACACACAAAATACAGACACACACACAAAATACAGACACACACAAAATACAGACACACACACAAAATACAGACACACACACAAAATACAGACACACACACAAAATACAGGCACACACACAAAATACAGGCACACACACAAAATACAGACACACACACAAAATACAGACACACACACAAAATACAGACACACACACAAAATACAGACACACACACAAAATACAGACACACACACAAAATACAGACACACACACAAAATACAGACACACACACAAAATACAGACACACACACAAAATACAGACACACACAAAAAATACAGACACACACAAAAAATACAGACACACACACACAAAAAATACAGACACACACACACCCCGAAAGCACAGACACACACACCAAAAGCACAGACACGCACACACCAAAAGCAGACACACACACGCACGCACCGAAAGCACAGACACGCACACACCAAAAGCACAGACACGCACACACACACCAAAAGCACAGACATGCACACACCAAAAGCAGACACACGCACGCACCGAAAGCACAGACCCGCACACGCACGCACCAAAAGCACAGACCCGCACACGCACGCACCAAAAGCACAGACACACACACGCACCAAAAGCACAGACACACACACGCACCAAAAGCACAGACACACACACGCACCAAAAGCACAGACACACACACGCACCAAAAGCACAGACACACACACGCACCAAAAGCACAGACACACACACGCACGCACCAAAAGCACAGACACACACACACGCACGCACCAAAAGCACAGACACACACACGCACCAAAAGCACAGACACACACACGCACCAAAAGCACAGACACACACACGCACGCACCAAAAGCACAGACACACACACACGCACGCACCAAAAGCACAGACACACACACAAAAAATACAGACACACGCACGCACCGAAAGCACAGACACACACACAAAAAATACAGACACACGCACAAAAAATACAGACACACGCACGCACCGAAAGCACAGACACACACACAAAAAATACAGACACACGCACAAAAAATACAGACACACACACACCCCAAAAGCACAGACACACACACAAAAAATACAGACACACACACGCACCGAAAGCACAGACACACACAAAAAATACAGACACACACACACCCCAAAAGCACAGACACACACACAAAAAATACAGACACACACACGCACCGAAAGCACAGACACACACACAAAAAATACAGACACACACACACCCCAAAAGCACAGACACACACACAAAAAATACAGACACACGCACGCACCGAAAGCACAGACACGCACACACACACAAAATACAGACACACACACACCCCAAAAGCACAGACACGCACACACCAAAAGCAGACACACGCACGCACCGAAAGCACAGACACGCACACACCAAAAACACAGACACACACACCCCAAAAGCACAGACACACACCAAAAGCACAGACACGCACACACCAAAAGCAGACACACGCACGCACCGAAAGCACAGACACGCACACACCAAAAGCAGACACACGCACGCACCAAAAGCACAGACACACACACGCAAGCACCAAAAGCACAGACACACACACACACCCGAAAAACACAGACACACACACCCCAAAAACACAGACACACACACCCCAAAAACACAGACACACACACCCCAAAAACACAGACACACACACCCCAAAAACAGACACACACACCCCAAAAACAGACACAGACACACACACAACACACATGAAAACACACACACGGATTAATGCAGAAACACCTTTGCTGGAGATGTTGCTGGGATAGTGGTCAGGAGTGGGCACCTTCTCTGGGTTCCCTTCCCTAACCCAAAGGGCCATAAGCTAATTGGAGAGAGGCCCGAGATTGACTGGGGGTGGAACCAGGGACTTTCCCAGTCTGTGATACATTGCATCGGGCAATGACCCCCACCCAGCCTCATTTCCGGAAAATTATAAACATTTTGGTCCAAGTCATTTAATATTTTAACTATTCAAAAGATTATCAGAATGGCCAAAGCCTGCAGCTGTTAGCAGTCAGCCATTCTGAGTCAATTGATGTGAGGAGTCCCCTTCCCTCCCTCAGATTCTCACTGACTTTCTCAGTGTTAGAGGGTGAGTGGAACCATAGCTTCCACTCTTCAGACAGGCTGGGAACTCGTGAGGAAGAGAGAGAAAGAGAGAGGGGCAAGAGAGAAATAAGGAGAGCTTGGCTTATTGTGAAAATGACCATATCGATCCGATGAATTGTTATTCCAACATTCTGGCCCCAGACAACAGTCTATGTGATGTCAGGTATGGAGACTCACCGTGTTGTACAGCTCCTCCAACCGAGGGATGGTTAAGAAGTTGTGAATATTTACTCCGTTCTCAATCAGCAGCTTCACAAAGTCGACGCGGTCCAGAACCAGTGCATCTATCATGGCCTGTTCCAGTGAGTTCACCTGCAGCACCAGCACAAACCAGTTAGTACACAGGTAACTAACAAGTTAGCAATCAGGCCATAAAGCCACAACACCGGGACTCTCACCCAGTTCAGCAGCTCAATTTTCCGGGGGTCAGTTTCCTCTTTCACCTCATCCTTCCCTCTCCTTTTCCCTTTTCCCTTTGATTTCGTCACCCGCTGTTTTACAGATTTTTTTGATTCCTGAGTAATGGACGCGGAACTACTGCCCATTGGCTGAAAGACAGAAGCAGACAGCAATGTGAACATTGAAGGGATTAGCAGAGGCAATTTACACATCAAACTCTACAAACATTTCATTTAGCTCAGGAGAGAGTTTGGACAATTTGAATTCTCCAAGATATCAGCTGTGTCTCAGTGGGTAACACTCTCATCGTGTATCCAAGTTCTACTCCAGAAACCTGAAGAAATAACTCACTGCAGTACTGAGGGAGTGCTACACAGTTGGAGATTATTTCAAGAAGGAATTAGATGTAGCTCTAGGGACTAAAGGGAAATGGGGGGGGGGATCAGGATGTTGAATTTAATGATCAGCCATGACCAAGCTGAATGGCGGAGCAGGCTCGAAGGGCTGAATGGCCTACTCCTGCTTCTATTTTCTTCGTTTCTATATCTTTTTTTCAAATGAGACATTAAACGAAAGCTCTGTTTGCCCTCTCAGTTGGATGTAAAGGATTCTATAGCACCATTTTTAAGGTCCCCCCCAGTGTCTGGGACAATATTTATTCCTCAACCAACTTCACTTAAGCAGATTTTCTGGTTATGATCACACTGGGATCTTGCTGTGCACAAACTAACTGGCACAATTCCCACGATGCAACAGGAACTACATTTCAAAAATACTTAATTGGCTGTAAAGCAGTTCAGGATATGTAGGATTGCGATAGGTAGTATCACTGCAAGTCTATTTCTGTATTTTATGCTCCCTCCCCTAAACCTTCCAAAGGAGATCACAAACTCTGTTCCCCCCACCCCACCCCTCTCTGCCCACCAAATCCCCTGTGGGAAATCACACCCTAGCCTGAGATAGGGCCTGGGCCACAGTGAGGCTGCGGCTCATATTCCAGTGAATGGCATCTTGTTATCAGATAATTTTGTCAATGTGATGCCGCTGTTCTCTGTAACTGGCACTAAAACTCTAAAACATCTCAAAAAACCAAAGGGTTTTCTGGCAGTTTTACCGGCCAGTGGTTTCCGAAGACAAAGATCTGATTGCGGGCAATATCCACCCTGTTCCAGGCCATTGCCAGGCTCAGCTGGTCCGGGGCCGATGCATTCGTACCTAGAACAGAGAAACATAATGGCATGGATTAAAGCAGGAAAATGGGGACGTGAGGGGCGAGGGGGGGGACGCGAGGGGCGAGGGGGGGGACGCGAGGGGCGAGGGAGGGGACGCGAGGGGCGAGGGAGGGGACGCGAGGGGCGAGACGCGAGGGGCGAGGGAGGGGACGCGAGGGGCGAGGGGAGGGACGCGAGGGGGGGACGCGATGGGCGAGGGGGGGGACGCGAGGGGCGAGACGCGAGGGGGGGACGTGAGGGGCGGGACGCGAGGGGGGGTCGCGAGGGGTGAGGGGGGGTCGCGAGGGGCGATCGCGAGGGGCGGGGGGGGTCGCGAGGGGCGAGGGGGGGTCGCGAGGGGCGAGGGGGGGGTCGCGAGGGGCGAGGGGGGATGCGAGGGGCGAGGGGGGGACGCGAGGGGCGAGGGGGCGAGCGCGAGGGGCGAGCGCGAGGGGCGAGCGCGAGGGGCGAGCGCGAGGGGCGAGCGCGAGGGGCGAGCGCGAGGGGCGAGCGCGAGGGGCGAGCGCGAGGGGCGAGCGCGAGGGGCGAGGGGGGGACGCGAGGGGCAAGGGGGGGACGCGAGGGGCAAGGGGGGGACGCGAGGGGCAAGGGGGGGGACGCGAGGGGCAA
This sequence comes from Mustelus asterias, assembly GCF_964213995.1. Classification (NCBI taxonomy): domain Eukaryota; kingdom Metazoa; phylum Chordata; class Chondrichthyes; order Carcharhiniformes; family Triakidae; genus Mustelus; species Mustelus asterias. Next base: position 20,734 of record NW_027592507.1, on the reverse strand, counting down.
GGGGGGGGACGCGAGGGGCAAGGGGGGGACGCGAGGGGCAAGGGGGGGGACGCGAGGGGCAAGGGGGGGACGCGAGGGGCAAGGGGGGGGAGGGGGGACGCGAGGGGGGACGCAAGGGGCGAGGGGGGGACGCAAGGGGCGAGGGGGGACGCGAGGGGGGACGCGAGGGGCGAGGGGGGGACGCGAGGGGTGAGGGTGGGATGCGAGGGGGGACGCGAGGGGCGAGGGGCGAGGGGGGGACGTGAGGGGTGAGGCACGAGGGGCGAGGGGAGGAACGCGAGGGGGGACGCGAGGGACGAGGGGGGTACGCGAGGGGCGAGGGGGGTACGCGAGGGGCGAGGGGGGGACGCGAGGGGCGAGGGGGGGACGCGAGGGGCGAGGGGGGGACGCGAGGGGCGAGGGGGGGACGCGAGGGGCGAGGGGGGGACGCGAGGGGCGAGGGGGGACGCGAGGGGCGAGGGGGGGCGCGATGGGCGAGGGGGGGACGCGAGGGGCGAGGGGGGGACGCAAGGGGCGAGGGGGGACGCAAGGGGCGAGGGGGGGACGCAAGGGGCGAGGGGGGGACGCAAGGGGCGAGGGGGGGACGCAAGGGGCGAGGGGGGGACGCAAGGGGCGAGGGGGGGACGCAAGGGGCGAGGGGGGGACGCAAGGGGCGAGGGGGGGACGCAAGGGGCGAGGGGGGGACGCAAGGGGCGAGGGGGGGACGCAAGGGGCGAGGGGGGGACGCAAGGGGCGAGGGGGGGACGCAAGGGGCGAGGGGGGGACGCAAGGGGCGAGGGGGGGACGCAAGGGGCGAGGGGGGGACGCAAGGGGCGAGGGGGGGACGCAAGGGGCGAGGGGGGGACGCAAGGGGCGAGGGGGGGACGCAAGGGGCGAGGGGGGGACGCAAGGGGCGAGGGGGGGACGCAAGGGGCGAGGGGGGGACGCAAGGGGCGAGGGGGGACGCAAGGGGCGAGGGGGGACGCGAGGGGGGGCACAAGGGGTGAGGGGGGACGCGAGAGGTGAGGGGGTGACGCGAGGGGGGGACGCGAGGGGCGAGGGTGGGACGCGAGGGGCGAGGGGGGGACGTGAGGGGGGGGCACGAGGGGCGAGGGGGGGACGCGAGGGGTGATCTGCTAAAAGTTCTGAAATCACAAGTCTGTCTAAAATATTCATAACTGAGACACAAATGTGAGGTTAATGAGATCGCAAGTGGTGGTATTATCAGCAGACTATTAATCCAAAAACTCAGCTAATGTTTTACTTCTTTACACAAAGGGTTGTGAATCTATGGAATTCCCTGCCCAGTGAAGCAGTTGAGGCTGCCTCATTGAATGTTTTTAAGGCAAGGATAGATAAATTTTTGGACAGTAAAGGAATTAAGGGTTATGGTGAGCGGGCAGGTAAGTGGAACTGAGTCCACGAAAAGATCAGCCATGATCTTATTGAATGGCGGAGCAGGCTCGAGGGGCCAAATGACCTACTCCTGCTCCTGGTTCTTATGTTCTTGTGCAATATTTTGGACTATGTCTTTAAGTTAAGGTGGCCATGTGATCTGTTCCGAAACGGGCCTGACAATGGGTCTGGGTGAAGTGGCTGTTTAAGATAAATAGGAGGAACAGATTGCTGGAAAAAAAGGTGCAAAGTGCATGTGGAGACAATGGCAGCGGCATCTGTGCTTACAGTGGTTAGGCTGCTAGTTTTTAAAGTTCCAGGAAGGTGTGGAGAATGTCAAGTTGTAAACAGTTGTGCTTTAAACTGTCCATTTAGTTCCAAGGTAAAAGAGAGTTGGGCTCTAAAAAGATTGCTAATCAGCATTTAACTGGATACAAGGCCCGTGTAATTCATGTTGTGACGGGGGTGGGCTTTGAGAAGGGAGAGTTTCCAAGATTTCCCTAAAACTCTCAGACACAGCTGGTCTGCCAGAATCCAGGAGGGAGAGAGTGCAACTCGAGATCAAAAGGTTCATCCTGCAGAAAGGTAGATAGGAGCTCACACTTGGATGGAAAAGTCCAAATTCTTTCGGGATTTAAACAAGACTGGAAGATTCACCTTGCTTGAGATAAAAGGAGGAATCTGCAGGGAGAACCTTCATTGTGAAGCACAGTTCTGGGGTTATAAATTACCAAGAGTGGAAAGGAAAATAATGCAAGTAAACCCAAAGAAGCTAATAATCACTTGGGACTGAGTCTAGTAAAATTTAATTTCAAAATTAAAGGGCAGTGAAATATATCATAGAATTATAGAATTCCAACAGTGCAGAAGGAGGCCATTCAGCCCATTAAGTCTGCATCAACTCTGCAAAAGAGCATCTTTTGGTTGTGTTAAAAGTAAAAAGGAGAGTTGGTTCCAAAGTTTAAAGTATAAGCTGCCTAAAAAGCAGCGTTTAGCCACAGTGTTTCTATTACTTTCTTACAGTAAAAGTCTTAAAACATTAACTTTTTGTCATACACCTTTCAGTAATTAACTGGATGTTCAATTTCTTTTTTAAAAGGGTTAATGGTCTCTATGGTGATCGTACCAGCTGATGTTTAACCAATCCAACTTTCCAAAACATTTTAAACATTCACCCGCACTCGCCCTTTGCTCCCAGCGCACCAAACCCAAGAGACAGAGAGAGAGAGAGAGAGTATCTAATTACTGAAAGAATTAATCAAGAAGAAACTGGGAATAACTTCAGAACTCCAGGTGGGAGATGGAAGGGAACTGAGCCAATGCTCTTGGGGATTATTTCACAATATTAAGCATTTCACTTGGGGAGATTCTGATGAAAGATATTTGAACATCGGTGAGGGAAGCAATGGGAGGATTGAGGATGAGGAATGCAAGTAGAGAAACGGAGGAGACACCTTACCTTTCAGCAATGCCGTTAAAATGGCAAGATCAATGTCTTGTTGTCCTTCTGAACCCATTCGAAAAACTGTGATCTGTGAGAGAGAAAATAACCTCAAGGTCTGACCACTGTCACCACAACTGGAGCGACAAGCTAATGGGTTAACCTTAACCCAGGGAGAAGTTAATGAGTTAACCTAAACCCAGGGAGGTGTTAATGACTTAACCTGAACCCAGGGAGGAGTTCGAGTTAACCTGAACCCAGGGAGGAGTTAGAGTTAACCTGAACCCAGGAAGGGGTTAATGAGTTAACATTAATCCAGAGATGAGTTAATGAGTTAACCTAAACCCAGGGAGGAGTTAATGAGTTAACCTGAACCCAGGTACATAAGAACATAAGAAATAGGAGCAGGAGTAGGCCATCTAGCCCCTCCCAGGTAGGAGTTAGAGTTAACCTGAACCCAGGAAGGGGTTAATGAGTTAACCTGAACCCAGTAGGAGTTAATGAGTTAATGTAAACCCAGGGTGGAGCAAATGAGTTAACCTAAACCCAGGGAGGGGTTAATGAGTTAACGTAAACATTAATGAATCATCAGTGGAAGGATCGGCTGGTATATTTGCACCGACCCATAAGGATATGGGGCCAGTAGATATTTTTCCATTTTCCTCACCCAGCTTCCCACAAGTCATCCATCTGTCACCCGACACATTAACAGCCGGCTGTTTGGTCACAGACGGCCTCACAGCTAAGCTGATTACCCATGCTGAAGGGGAGTTTGGTTATAAAATTGTCCTGCTGAGGTCAAACCAACTTGGAGACAAGTATAGAGAGAATTTGCAGCAGTAAGGGCACAACGGTTTATGGCAGAATATAAATGAATCACTGAATTGTTACAGTGCAGAGAAGGCCATTCGGCCCATTTTGTCTGCACTGGCACTCCAAATAAGCAATTCACCTTGTGTCTTTCACCATAACACTGCACATTCTTCTGCATAATCAGCCCAACATTCACATACACTCAACAGCCCAGTGTTTATACACACACACACACACACACACAGCCCAGTGTTTACACACACACACACACACTCAACAGCCCAGTGTTTACACACACACACACACACTCAACAGCCCAGTGTTTATACACACACACACACACAGCCCAGTGTTTACACACACACACACACAGCCCAGTGTTTACACACACACACACACACACACAGCCCAGTGTTTACACACACACACACACACTCAACAGCCCAGTGTTTACACACACACACACACACTCAACAGCCCAGTGTTTATACACACACACACACACACACACAGCCCAGTGTTTACACACACACACACACACTCAACAGCCCAGTGTTTACACACACACACACACACTCAACAGCCCAGTGTTTATACACACACACACAGCCCAGTGTTTACACACACACACACACACACACAGCCCAGTGTTTACACACACACACACACACACACAGCCCAGTGTTTACACACACACACACACACACACAGCCCAGTGTTTACACACACACACACACACACACAGCCCAGTGTTTACACACACACACACACACACACACACAGCCCAGTGTTTATACACACACACACACACACACACACAGCCCAGTGTTTATACACACACACACAGCCCAGTGTTTATACACACACACACACACACACACACAGCCCAGTGTTTATACACACACACACACACACACACACAGCCCAGTGTTTATACACACACACACAGCCCAGTGTTTATACACACACACACACACACACACACAGCCCAGTGTTTATACACACACACACAGCCCAGTGTTTATACACACACACACACACACACACACAGCCCAGTGTTTATACACACACACACACACACACACACAGCCCAGTGTTTATACACACACACACAGCCCAGTGTTTACACACACACACACAGTCCAGTGTTTACACACACACAGCCCAGTGTTTATACACACACACACAGTCCAGTGTTTACACACACACACAGCCCAGTGTTTACACACACACACAGCCCAGTGTTTACACACACACACACACAGCCCAGTGTTTACACACACACACACACAGCCCAGTGTTTACACACACACACACACACACACACAGCCCAGTGTTTACACACACACACACACACACACAGCCCAGTGTTTACACACACACACACACACAAACAGCCCAGTGTTTACACACACACAGCCCAGTGTTTACACACACACACACACACAGCCCAGTGTTTACACACACACACACACACACAGCCCAGTGTTTACACACACACACACACAGCCCAGTGTTTACACACACACACACACACACAGCCCAGTGTTTACACACACACACACAGCCCAGTGTTTACACACACACACACACACACAGCCCAGTGTTTACACACACACACACACACAGCCCAGTGTTTACACACACACACACACAGCCCAGTGTTTACACACACACACACACACACAGCCCAGTGTTTACACACACACACACACACACAGCCCAGTGTTTACACACACACAGCCCAGTGTTTACACACACACACACACAGCCCAGTGTTTACACACACACACACACACACAGCCCAGTGTTTACACACACACAGCCCAGTGTTTACACACACACACACACAGCCCAGTGTTTACACACACACACACACACACAGCCCAGTGTTTACACACACACACACACACAGCCCAGTGTTTACACACACACAGCCCAGTGTTTACACACACACACACACACACAGCCCAGTGTTTACACACACACACACACACAGCCCAGTGTTTACACACACACAGCCCAGTGTTTACACACACACACACACAGCCCAGTGTTTACACACACACACACACACACACAGCCCAGTGTTTACACACACACACACACACACACACACACACAGCCCAGTGTTTACACACACACACACACACACACAGCCCAGTGTTTACACACACACACACACACACACACACACACAGCCCAGTGTTTACACACACACACACACACACACAGCCCAGTGTTTACACACACACACACACACAAACAGCCCAGTGTTTACACACACACACACACAGCCCAGTGTTTACACACACACACACACAGCCCAGTGTTTACACACACACACACACACACAAACAGCCCAGTGTTTACACACACACACACACAGCCCAGTGTTTACACACACACACACACACACACACAGCCCAGTGTTTACACACACACACACACACACAGCCCAGTGTTTACACACACACACACACAGCCCAGTGTTTACACACACACACACACAGCCCAGTGTTTACACACACACACACACACACACACACAGCCCAGTGTTTACACACACACACACACACACACAGCCCAGTGTTTACACACACACACACACACACACACAGCCCAGTGTTTACACACACACACACACACACAGCCCAGTGTTTACACACACACACACACAGCCCAGTGTTTACACACACACACACACAGCCCAGTGTTTACACACACACACACACACACACAGCCCAGTGTTTACACACACACACAAACAGCCCAGTGTTTACACACACACACACAGCCCAGTGTTTACACACACACACACACACAGCCCAGTGTTTACACACACACACAGCCCAGTGTTTACACACACACACAAACAGCCCAGTGTTTACACACACACACACACACAGCCCAGTGTTTACACACACACACAGCCCAGTGTTTACACACACACACACACACAGCCCAGTGTTTACACACACACACAAACAGCCCAGTGTTTACACACACACACACAGCCCAGTGTTTACACACACACACAAACAGCCCAGTGTTTACACACACACAAACAGCCCAGTGTTTACACACACACACACACAAACAGCCCAGTGTTTACACACACACACAAACAGCCCAGTGTTTACACACACACAAACAGCCCAGTGTTTACACACACACACACACAAACAGCCCAGTGTTTACACACACACACAAACAGCCCAGTGTTTACACACACACACAGCCCAGTGTTTACACACACACACACACAAACAGCCCAGTGTTTACACACACACACACAAACAGCCCAGTGTTTACACACACACACAGCCCAGTGTTTACACACACACACACACAAACAGCCCAGTGTTTACACACACACACAAACAGCCCAGTGTTTACACACACACACACACAAACAGCCCAGTGTTTACACACACACACACACAAACAGCCCAGTGTTTACACACACACACAAACAGCCCAGTGTTTACACACACACACACAACAGCCCAGTGTTTACACACACACACAAACAGCCCAGTGTTTACACACACACACAAACAGCCCAGTGTTTACACACACACACAGCCGTGTTTACACACACACACACACACAGCACAGTGTTTACACACACACACACAGCCCAGTGTTTACACACACACACACAAACAGCCCAGTGTTTACACACACACACACAAACAGCCCAGTGTTTACACACACACACACAAACAGCCCAGTGTTTACACACACACACACACAGCCCAGTGTTTACACACACACACACAAACAGCCCAGTGTTTACACACACACACACAAACAGCCCAGTGTTTACACACACACACACAAACAGCCCAGTGTTTACACACACACACACACACACAAACAGCCCAGTGTTTACACACACACACACACAGCCCAGTGTTTACACACACACACACACAACAGCCCAGTGTTTACACACACACACACACACACAGCCCAGTGTTTACACACACACACACAGCCCAGTGTTTACACACACACACACACAGCCCAGTGTTTACACACACACACACAGCCCAGTGTTTACACACACACACAAAACAGCCCAGTGTTTACACACACACACAAAACAGCCCAGTGTTTACACACACACACACAGCCCAGTGTTTACACACACACACAAAACAGCCCAGTGTTTACACACACACACACACAGCACAGTGTTTACACACACACACACACAGCCCAGTGTTTACACACACACACACACAGCCCAGTGTTTACACACACACACACACAGCCCAGTGTTTACACACACACACACACAGCCCAGTGTTTACACACACACACACAAAACAGCCCAGTGTTTACACACACACACACAAAACAGCCCAGTGTTTACACACACACACACACAGCCCAGTGTTTACACACACACACACACACAGCCCAGTGTTTACACACACACACACACACACAGCCCAGTGTTTACACACACACACACACACAGCCCAGTGTTTACACACACACACACACAAGCCCAGTGTTTACACACACACACACACACACACAGCCGTGTTTACACACACACACACACAGCACAGTGTTTACACACACACAACAGCCCAGTGTTTACACACACACACACACACACAGCCCAGTGTTTACACACACACACACACACAGCCCAGTGTTTACACACACACACACACACACACAGCCGTGTTTACACACACACACACACACACAGCACAGTGTTTACACACACACAACAGCCCAGTGTTTACACACACACACACAAACAGCCCAGTGTTTACACACACACACACAAACAGCCCAGTGTTTACACACACACACACAAACAGCCCAGTGTTTACACACACACACACAAACAGCCCAGTGTTTACACACACACACACACACAGCCCAGTGTTTACACACACACACACACACAGCCCAGTGTTTACACACACACACACAAACAGCCCAGTGTTTACACACACACACACAAACAGCCCAGTGTTTACACACACACACACAAACAGCCCAGTGTTTACACACACACACACACACACAAACAGCCCAGTGTTTACACACACACACACACAGCCCAGTGTTTACACACACACACACACAAACAGCCCAGTGTTTACACACACACACACACACACAGCCCAGTGTTTACACACACACACACACACAGCCCAGTGTTTACACACACACACACAGCCCAGTGTTTACACACACACACACACAGCCCAGTGTTTACACACACACACACACAGCCCAGTGTTTACACACACACACACAGCCCAGTGTTTACACACACACACACACAGCCCAGTGTTTACACACACACACAAAACAGCCCAGTGTTTACACACACACACACACAGCCCAGTGTTTACACACACACACACACAGCCCAGTGTTTACACACACACACACACAGCCCAGTGTTTACACACACACACAAAACAGCCCAGTGTTTACACACACACACACACAGCCCAGTGTTTACACACACACACACACAGCCCAGTGTTTACACACACACACACACAAACAGCCCAGTGTTTACACACACACACACACACACAGCCCAGTGTTTACACACACACACAAAACAGCCCAGTGTTTACACACACACACAGCACAGTGTTTACACACACACACACACAGCCCAGTGTTTACACACACACACACACAGCCCAGTGTTTACACACACACACACACAGCCCAGTGTTTACACACACACACAAAACAGCCCAGTGTTTACACACACACACACACAGCCCAGTGTTTACACACACACACACACAGCCCAGTGTTTACACACACACACACACAGCCCAGTGTTTACACACACACACACACACACAGCCCAGTGTTTACACACACACACACACACACACACACAGCCCAGTGTTTATACACACACACACAGCCCAGTGTTTATACACACACACACACACACACACACACAGCCCAGTGTTTATACACACACACACACACACACACACAGCCCAGTGTTTATACACACACACACAGCCCAGTGTTTATACACACACACACACACACACACACAGCCCAGTGTTTATACACACACACACAGCCCAGTGTTTATACACACACACACACACACACACACAGCCCAGTGTTTATACACACACACACACACACACACACAGCCCAGTGTTTATACACACACACACAGCCCAGTGTTTACACACACACACACAGTCCAGTGTTTACACACACACAGCCCAGTGTTTATACACACACACACAGTCCAGTGTTTACACACACACACAGCCCAGTGTTTACACACACACACAGCCCAGTGTTTACACACACACACACACAGCCCAGTGTTTACACACACACACACACAGCCCAGTGTTTACACACACACACACACACACACACAGCCCAGTGTTTACACACACACACACACACACACAGCCCAGTGTTTACACACACACACACACACAAACAGCCCAGTGTTTACACACACCACACACACAGCCCAGGTTTACACACACACACACACACAGCCCAGTGTTTACACACACACACACACACACAGCCCAGTGTTTACACACACACACACACAGCCCAGTGTTTACACACACACACACACACACAGCCCAGTGTTTACACACACACACACAGCCCAGTGTTTACACACACACACACAGCCCAGTGTTTACACACACACACACACACAGCCCAGTGTTTACACACACACACACACAGCCCAGTGTTTACACACACACACACACACACAGCCCAGTGTTTACACACACACACACACACACAGCCCAGTGTTTACACACACACAGCCCAGTGTTTACACACACACACACACAGCCCAGTGTTTACACACACACACACACACACAGCCCAGTGTTTACACACACACAGCCCAGTGTTTACACACACACACACACAGCCCAGTGTTTACACACACACACACACACACAGCCCAGTGTTTACACACACACACACACACAGCCCAGTGTTTACACACACACAGCCCAGTGTTTACACACACACACACACACACAGCCCAGTGTTTACACACACACACACACAGCCCAGTGTTTACACACACACAGCCCAGTGTTTACACACACACACACACAGCCCAGTGTTTACACACACACACACACACACACAGCCCAGTGTTTACACACACACACACACACACACACACACACAGCCCAGTGTTTACACACACACACACACACACACAGCCCAGTGTTTACACACACACACACACACACACACACACACACAGCCCAGTGTTTACACACACACACACACACACACAGCCCAGTGTTTACACACACACACACAAACAGCCCAGTGTTTACACACACACACACACAGCCCAGTGTTTACACACACACACACACAACACACAGCCCAGTGTTTACACACACACACACACACACAAACAGCCCAGTGTTTACACACACACACACACACAGCCCAGTGTTTACACACACACACACACACACACACAGCCCAGTGTTTACACACACACACACACACACAGCCCAGTGTTTACACACACACACACACAGCCCAGTGTTTACACACACACACACACAGCCCAGTGTTTACACACACACACACACACACACACACAGCCCAGTGTTTACACACACACACACACACACACAGCCCAGTGTTTACACACACACACACACACACACACAGCCCAGTGTTTACACACACACACACACACACAGCCCAGTGTTTACACACACACACACACAGCCCAGTGTTTACACACACACACACACAGCCCAGTGTTTACACACACACACACACACACACAGCCCAGTGTTTACACACACACACAAACAGCCCAGTGTTTACACACACACACACAGCCCAGTGTTTACACACACACACACACACAGCCCAGTGTTTACACACACACACACACACAGCCCAGTGTTTACACACACACACAAACAGCCCAGTGTTTACACACACACACACACACAGCCCAGTGTTTACACACACACACAGCCCAGTGTTTACACACACACACACACACAGCCCAGTGTTTACACACACACACAAACAGCCCAGTGTTTACACACACACACACAGCCCAGTGTTTACACACACACACAAACAGCCCAGTGTTTACACACACACCAAACAGCCCAGTGTTTACACACACACACACACAAACAGCCCAGTGTTTACACACACACACAAACAGCCCAGTGTTTACACACACACACACAGCCCAGTGTTTACACACACACACACACAAACAGCCCAGTGTTTACACACACACACACAAACAGCCCAGTGTTTACACACACACACAGCCCAGTGTTTACACACACACACACACAAACAGCCCAGTGTTTACACACACACACAAACAGCCCAGTGTTTACACACACACACACAAACAGCCCAGTGTTTACACACACACACACACAAACAGCCCAGTGTTTACACACACACACAAACAGCCCAGTGTTTACACACACACACACACAGCCCAGTGTTTACACACACACACAGCCACACACAGCCAGTGTTTACACACACACACACACAAACAGCCCAGTGTTTACACACACACACACAAACAGCCCAGTGTTTACACACACACACACACAACAGCCCAGTGTTTACACACACACACAAACAGCCCAGTGTTTACACACACACACAAACAGCCCAGTGTTTACACACACACACAGCCGTGTTTACACACACACACACACACAGCACAGTGTTTACACACACACAACAGCCCAGTGTTTACACACACACACACAAACAGCCCAGTGTTTACACACACACACACAAACAGCCCAGTGTTTACACACACACACACAAACAGCCCAGTGTTTACACACACACACACACAGCCCAGTGTTTACACACACACACACAAACAGCCCAGTGTTTACACACACACACAAACAGCCCAGTGTTTACACACACACACACAAACAGCCCAGTGTTTACACACACACACACACACACAAACAGCCCAGTGTTTACACACACACACACACAGCCCAGTGTTTACACACACACACACACAAACAGCCCAGTGTTTACACACACACACACACACACAGCCCAGTGTTTACACACACACACACAGCCCAGTGTTTACACACACACACACACAGCCCAGTGTTTACACACACACACACAGCCCAGTGTTTACACACACACACACACAGCCCAGTGTTTACACACACACACACACAGCCCAGTGTTTACACACACACACACACAGCCCAGTGTTTACACACACACACAAAACAGCCCAGTGTTTACACACACACACAAAACAGCCCAGTGTTTACACACACACACACAGCCCAGTGTTTACACACACACACAAAACAGCCCAGTGTTTACACACACACACACACAGCACAGTGTTTACACACACACACACACAGCCCAGTGTTTACACACACACACACACAGCCCAGTGTTTACACACACACACACACAGCCCAGTGTTTACACACACACACACACAGCCCAGTGTTTACACACACACACACAAAACAGCCCAGTGTTTACACACACACACACAAAACAGCCCAGTGTTTACACACA
>NW_027592507.1:0-2500 GCF_964213995.1 Mustelus asterias | reverse complement strand
TTACACACACACACACAGCAAACCCAGTGTTTACACACACACACCACAGCCCAGTGTTTACACACACACACACACAGCCCAGTGTTTACACACACACACACACACAGCCCAGTGTTTACACACACACACACACAGCCCAGTGTTTACACACACACACACACACCAGCCCAGTGTTTACACACACACACACACAGCCCAGTGTTTACACACACACACACACACAGCCCAGTGTTTACACACACACACACACAGCCCAGTGTTTACACACACACACACACAGCCCAGTGTTTACACACACACACACACAGCCCAGTGTTACACACACACACACACAGCCCAGTGTTTACACACACACACACACACCACACACAGCCCAGTGTTTACACACACACACACACACACACACAGCCCAGTGTTTACACACACACACACACAAACAGCCCAGTGTTTACACACACACACACACACAGCCCAGTGTTTACACACACACACAACAGCCCAGTGTTTACACACACACACACACAGCCCAGTGTTTACACACACACACACACACCACACACAGCCCAGTGTTTACACACACACACAAACAGCCCAGTGTTTACACACACACACACACAGCCCAGTGTTTACACACACACACACACACACAGCCCAGTGTTTACACACACACACACACACACAGCCCAGTGTTTACACACACACACACACAGCCCAGTGTTTACACACACACACACACAGCCCAGTGTTTACACACACACACACAGCCCAGTGTTTACACACACACACACACAGCCCAGTGTTTACACACACACACACACAGCCCAGTGTTTACACACACACACACACAGCCCAGTGTTTACACACACACACACACAGCCCAGTGTTTAAACACACACACACACACACACACACAGCCCAGTGTTTACACACACACACACACCAGCCCAGTGTTTACACACACACACACACAGCCCAGTGTTTACACACACACACACACCACACAGCCCAGTGTTTACACACACACACACACAGCCCAGTGTTTACACACACACACACACAGCCCAGTGTTTACACACACACACACAGCCCAGTGTTTACACACACACACACACAGCCCAGTGTTTACACACACACACACACACACACACACAACAAACAAGCCCAGTGTTTACACACACACACACACACCACACACACAGCCCAGTGTTTACACACACACACACACAGCCCAGTGTTTACACACACACACACACACACAGCCCAGTGTTTACACACACACACACACAGCCCAGTGTTTACACACACACACACACAGCCCAGTGTTTACACACACACACACACACAGCCCAGTGTTTACACACACACACACACAGCCCAGTGTTTACACACACACACACACAGCCCAGTGTTTACACACACACACACACACCACAGCCCAGTGTTTACACACACACACACACACAGCCCAGTGTTTACACACACACACACACAGCCCAGTGTTTACACACACACACACACAGCCCAGTGTTTACACACACAACACACACACACACAGCCCAGTGTTTACACACACACACACAGCCCAGTGTTTACACACACACACACACAGCCCAGTGTTTACACACACACACACACACACAGCCCAGTGTTTACACACACACACACACAAGACAACACACACACACACAGCCCAGTGTTTACACACACACACACACAGCCCAGTGTTTACACACACACACACACAGCCCAGTGTTTACACACACACACACAAACAGCCCAGTGTTTACACACACACACACAGCCCAGTGTTTACACACACACACACACAGCCCAGTGTTTACACACACACACACACAGCCCAGTGTTTACACACACAACACACACAGCCCAGTGTTTACACACACACACACACAGCCCAGTGTTTACACACACACACACACACACAGCCCAGTGTTTACACACACACACACACAGCCCAGTGTTTACACACACACACACACACCAGCCCAGTGTTTACACACACACACACACACACACAGCCCAGTGTTTACACACACACACACAACACACACACGCCCAGTGTTTACACACACACACACACACAGCCCAGTGTTTACACACACACACACACCAGCCCAGTGTTTACACACACACACACACAGCCCAGTGTTTACACACACACACACACACACAGCCCAGTGTTTACACACACACACACACAGCCCAGTGTTTACACACACACACACAGCCCAGTGTTTACACACACACACACACACAGCCCAGTGTTTACACACACACACACACACACACAGCCCAGTGTTTACACACACACACAACAGCCCAGTGTTTACACACACACACACACACCCAGTGTTTACACACACACACACACACACACACAGCCCAGTGTTTACACACACACACACAGCCCAGTGTTTACACACACACACACCGGTACACACACACACAACAGCCCAGTGTTTACACACACACAACAGCC
>NW_027592506.1:0-52387 GCF_964213995.1 Mustelus asterias | reverse complement strand
AAATTCTCCCTCAGTGTACCCAAACAGGCACCGGAGTGTGGCACCTAGGGATTTTCACGGTAACTTCATTCCAGTGTTAATGTAAACCTACTTGTGACACTAATAAATAAACTTAAATTGAAAACTTTAAAGTCTTGTAAGATGTTAGGGCGCCTCGTGGAAATGAATTTCAATTTAAAGTTACTCCTCAGTCACCTGACGTTACTGACCCTTTAAGTCTAACCCTCCCCTCCCCTTCCCACAGCACTCTGCGGAACATCGGAACAGGTCCGTGGGTGTTCTTGTGGAGAGCAGAGGTTCGAGGAGGCTCACCCCCTCTCCCCCACCCCATCCCCCCCCACCCACCACCCACTGCTCAAGGGACAACTGGCAATGCGGGATTATTACAGCACTGTTAGAGGCCATTCAGCCCATTGTGTCTGTGCTGGCTCTCTGAGGGAGTGGTCAAACTCTGCTGGGAGTTTCCCACCGGCAGCCGGACCCAAAAATTGCGGGGAGGGGGAGGGGGGGTAGGGGATGTCCATTGATTTTGGTGACCAGAAGATTCCACCCCTGTTGTTACTGCCCCCCTCCCTATCCCTCTCCCCCCCCTCCCGAACCCCCCCCCCACCCTTCGGAAAGCCTGGACTGAACCCCCCACCTCCGTTACACTCTCACACGGAACATTCCAGATCCTAACCACTCGCGTGATAAACTCTCTCCTCATCCCTCCATCGCCACTATTCCCAATCGCATTGAATCTGTTCTTACTCCTTCTGCCAATGGGGACAGTTTTCCCTTCTTAACCAGCCTTTGGTGATTGGTCGTAAACTGCCACATCCCAAGTTGCCCCAGCAGACAGATGCGGTCATGTTTTGTTCTGCGGTGGGGGGGGGGGGGGGGGGGGAGGGGGGGGGGGGGTGGGGGGGGGGGGGAGAAGGGGGGGGGGGTGGGGGGGGGGTGGGGGGTGGTGTTGCGTTGAGCTGGCACTTGGCTAGACCTGGGTCTAGTCTAGAGCCAGCAGGAGCCTGGGCCAAATCTAGAGCCAGCAGGAACCTGGGCCTAGTCCAGAGCCAGCAGGAGCCTGGGCCTAACCAAGAGCCAGCAGGAACCCAGGCCTAATCTAAAGCCAGCAGGAGCTGGGCCTAGTCTAGAGCCAGCAGGAGCCTGGGCCTAACCAAGAGCCAGCAGGAACCCAGGCCTAATCTAAAGCCAGCAGGAGCTGAGCCTAATCTAGAGCCAGCAGGAGCTGGGCCTAGTCGAGAGCCAGCAGGAACCTGGGCCTAGTCTAGAGCCAGCTGGAACCTGGGTCTAACAGAAACATAGAAACATAGAAAACTACAGCACAAAACAGGCCCTTTGGCCCCACAAGTTGTGCCGAATATATCCCTACCTTTTAGGCCTACCTATAACCCTCCATCCTATTAAGTCCCATGTACTCATCCAGGAGTCTCTTAAAAGACCCTATTGAGTTTGCCTCCTCCACCACTGACGGCAGCCGATTCCACTCACCCACCACCCTCTGTGTTGAAAACATCCCCCTAACATTTCCCCTGTACCTACCCCCCAGCACCTTAAACCTGTGTCCTCTCATAGCAGCCATTTCCACCCTGGGAAAAAGCCTCTGAGAGTCCACCCGATCTATGCCTCTCAACATCTTATATACCTCTATTAGGTCTCCTCTCATCCTACGTCTCTCCAAGGAGAAAAGACCGAGCTCCCTCAGCCTATCCTCATAAGGCATGCCACTCAATCCAGGCAACATCCTTGTAAATCTCCTCTGTACCCTTTCAATCTTTTCCACATCCTTCCTGTAATGAGGCGACCAGAACTGAGCACAGTACTCCAAGTGGGGTCTGACGAGGGTCTTATATAGCTGCATCATTATCCCCAGACTCCTAAACTCAATCCCTCGATTGATAAAGGCCAGCACACCATACGCCTTCTTAACCACCTCCTCCACCTGCGGGGTCAATTTTAGAGTCCTTTGGACCCGGACCCCAAGGTCCTTCTGATCCTCTACAGTACTAAGAGTCTTTCCCTTTATATTGTACTCCTTCATCCCATTCGACCTGCCAAAATGGACCACTACGCATTTATCTGAGTTGAAGTCCATCTGCCACTTCTCCGCCCAGTCTTGCATCCTATCTATGTCCCTCTGTAACTTCTGACATCCCTCCAGACTATCCACAACCCCACCAACCTTCGTGTCGTCGGCAAACTTACCAACCCATCCCTCCGCTTCCTCACCCAGGTCATTTATGAAAGTGACAAACAGCAAGGGTCCCAGAACAGACCCCTGGGGCACACCACTATTGACCGACCTCCAATTAGAAAAAGACCCATCTCTACACACTCTCTGCCTCATTTGGGCAAGCCAGTTCTGGATCTAATCTAGAGCCAGCAGGAGCCTGGACGTAGTCTAGAGCATCAGGGTCTTGGGCCTAATCTAGAGCAAACAGGGATGGGTGTAATCTAGAGCCAGCAGGAGCCTGTGCCTAGTCTAGAGCCAGCAGGAGCCTGGGCCTAATCTAGAGCTAGCAGGGAGGGACGTAATCGAGAGCCAGCAGGGCCTGGGCCTAGTCTAGAGCCAGCAGGCAGAGGTATAGTCTAGAGCCAGCAGGAGCGTGGGCCTAATCTCGAGCCAGCAGGAGCCTTGGCCTAATCTAGAGCCAGCAGGAGCCTGGGCCTAATCTAGAGCCAACAGGGAGGGGTGTAATATAGAGCCAGCAGGGGCCTGTGCCTAGTCTAGAGCCAGCAGAAGCCTGGGCCTAGTCTAGAGCCAGCAGGAGCCTGGGCCTAGTCTAGAGCCAGCAGGGGCCTGTGCCTAGTCTAGAGCCAGCAGGAGCCTGGGCCTAATCTAGAGCCAACAGGAACCTCAGCCTAGCCTGGAAGTAGAGCAGGCTCACAGGGCCGAATGGCCGACCCCTGCTACTAATTTCTTTGTATCTATGATTGTTGTAAAAACCATCTGGTTCACGAATGTCCTTGAGGAAGGGAAATCTGCCATCCTTACCCTGCCTGGCCTACACGTGACTCCAGAGCCACAGCAATGTGGTTGACTCTTCAAACTCCGAGGTCCGAGGGTAATTAAGGATTGGGAATAGACAGATACTTGGCCTACCCAGTGGACCCCACATCCCGGGAAGGAGTTACAAGAAATCACAACAGGGTCAGGACAGACAGGGCATGCGCTGAGGGACTGGGCTCAATTCAGAAGCTGGGGGAGCGCGCGGACAGATTCTCCGAGGAGGGACTTTCCCGTTTGGGAAATACTTTGAATACTTTGGCTCCATCTCAAACCCCAGCTGTTTGGGAATTCCCTCCCCAGTTTTGGTTTTGCTTTCAGTTTGTCTATCTGCCTGACCTTTCCTTCGCTGCCTCTGTAGATTCCAATCTGCCCTCCAGGCTCAGTGGGACTAGATGAGGTTTGTTTTGTTCTCTCATTCAAGTGCCCCCTCTTGGTCTGCCATCTCTTTACCCCCACTTTACCCCCACCCCCCCCCCCCGCCTCCCGAAAGTGCTGGAGTATGGTTTCACCGATCTGTCCACTGGGCCCTCCCCTACGCGGATGACACTTGTCCAGGCACAGACCCAGGGAGCAAGGGTCGGTGAACTGCCCAGACCCATCTGCCCCTCCCCAGCACACAAACACACGGGTATACGTACGCTACATGTGCACAGACACATGTATGTAACAGACGCATGCGTGTGCAGATGTGCATGTGTACACCAACATATGCACACAACACACCAACATGGATTCACATACAATCACTTACATAGCAACTAGAACTCGATCTGTGCCCCTCATTATTTTACAGACCTCTGTTCGATCACCCCTCAGCCTCCTACGCTCCAAGGAAAATAGTCCCAGTCTATCCAGCCTCAACTGTCCTGATGAGAGGTTACAGATGAAACATTGGGGGCAATTCTCCCAAAAGTGCTGAATTGGCAAGAAAGCTGGTCTGGATCACCAATTTTTTTTTCAGTTCAACTTCAGACCTGAATCTCCCCACTTCTGTTTCTCTCTCCCTCTCGGCAGATGCTGCCAGACCTGCTGAGTATTTCCAGCATTTTCCCTTTTAATTATGGATTTCTAGTATTCTAGCGTATCGATTAGTGTTTTCTGGCAGGGGGGCGGGTGAGTGGCATTGTAAGTATTGGGAAGAGAAGAGAATTGGGAATATGGTAAATGACGCGCACACACACACACACACACGGAAATATCTGCACATTTTTAATGGAACAAGCTTTGGAAGGTGTACGGAGGTACAACACTTGACTCAAGCCCTTGGAGGGCTGAGAGATCTCCCACACAGCGAACTGATCCCTGAACATAAATAGCAAGTCACACACTGCTGTATGACACAAAGTCGTGAGAGAGAAAGACCTGACGAATGGAAACGCTTTTCAAAAATAACTTAAAATAATAAGGCTGCTAGTGAAATAAATAGACTTCAGCGATGAGTAGGGTTTTGCCATTGGATAGCTATCTCACTAACACCAAACCCAACTCATTGGCTCCTCTCAAATCGTTCCCGGATATCGCGGTGGGTTCGCTTTCATCGACACTGTGGGCGAGGGGGAGGTATGAGGGGGTTGGGTAAGGGGGAGTTGTGGGAGGTGTGGTGGGATGCAGGGCCGATAAACCTCGTCCTGGGCAGAAACCCCATTCGGGGTGGCACAGTGAAGGGGTTAGCACAGTGGCACGCTGGTTAGCACTGCTGCCTCACAGCGCCAGGGACCCGGGTTCGATTCCCGGTTTGGGTCACTGTGC
Source organism: Mustelus asterias (assembly GCF_964213995.1). NCBI lineage: Eukaryota > Metazoa > Chordata > Chondrichthyes > Carcharhiniformes > Triakidae > Mustelus > Mustelus asterias. The sequence goes on along the minus strand of NW_027592506.1, from coordinate 47,628 downwards.
GGAATCTGTACGTTATCCCCATGTCCGCGTGGGTTTCCTCCAGGTGCTCCGGTTTCCTCCCACTCTCCAAAGCTGTGCGGGTTAGGTGGATTGGCCGTGCTAAATTGCCCCTTAGTGTCAGAGGGTAAATACATGGGGTTCCGGGGACTGGGCCTGGGTGGGATTGTGATCGGTGCAGGATCGATGGACCAAATGGCCTCCTTCTGCACTATAGGATTCTATGATTCCCCCTCACCGCACTCCCAACACCCCTCCCCACTCATCCTGACACACCCTTCATCGAACAACAACCCACCGCACTCAGGACCAATCAGAAGGTCCCACCATCAAGGGTTTGTCAACTGCAGTCAAACAGGAACTATCTCCCCATCTCCGAAACTAACAAACCAATGTGATCGGAGCAAAATCTATTTATAAAAGGAAGCGAGCAAGTAGAACTGGTTTCGTAGAAACTAGAAGCAGAAGGAGCCCATTCGGCCCTTTGAGTCTGCTCTGCTTTCCCTTTTGATCTTGGCTCATCATGGGGTGGGATATTAATCTTCAATTCCCGGTGACACCAAGCCAATCCTGGGCGGATTGGCAACCCCTTAAATGAGGGGGAGGGGGCGCCTCTGGACCCTCCCTCCCTCTACACCCCAGCTTCCTCTGCCTTCTTCCCTCCCCCACTTTTGTCAAGCCCCTACAACAATCCCCCGCCCCTTCCTGTGTCATGGAGATTACCAATGTGTGTCAGTCTGTAGCATGAAATAAATAAATAAAATTACAACCTGCCCCACCCTCCCCCCGCTTCCCCCCTCCCCGCCCCCCCACCCCTCCCCCCCACCGTGAAATCCTTCCCCTCCCCCACCTGATGGACACCAGAAATTCCGGCATTCTGGAATCTTCTGTCGCCTGTCACCCCCAACCCTTCCAATCATGAGGTGTTGGGGACATCAGGGTAGCTTTCTCACTGCAATATTAATCCTAAATCACTAAATCAAACAAATTCTAAAATGTAAATATATATATATATATTAGGTTCTACTGCCTGGATGGCACAGTGGTTGGCACGGTAGCACAGTGGTTAGCACTGCTGCCTCACAGCGCCAGGGACCTGGGTTCGATTCCCGGCTTGGGTCACTGTCTGTGTGGAGTTTGCACATTCTCCCCGTGTCTGCGTGGGTTTCCTCCGGGTGCTCCGGTTTCCTCCCACAGTCCGAAAGATGTGCTGGTTAGGTGGATTGGCCGTGCTAAATTGCCCCTTAGTGTCAGGGGGATTAGCAGGGTAAATGTGTGGGGTTGCGGGGATAGGGCCTGGGTGGGATTGTGATCGGTATAGACCCGATGGCCTCCTTCTGTACAGTAGGGGATTCTATGTTTTAATCTTCCTTTCCATTCTTTTTTGGGTTATTTTATTTCCCCCATTTCCATTTTTACGTTATCCAATTAGAATCCAACCTGATCTAACTGCTATCATGATAACCGATGGTGTCTCGATATTATTCCCTTTATTGTTCAACTTCTCTGGTCAGAGGGACTCACTAACTGACCTAATGCTTCAGAGGCCGCTTCCCTTCAGCAGTCAGGGTCCCTGTTGAACATATCTTATCTTTAACCCACTCCTGATGTGGGCTCTGGGCTCGCCTGGGACCGTGGCAATCCCTCCCTTCTGCCGTCCAATACTCTGGCGTGAGGTGCGAGGGATTCCAAACCCCTTCATTACTGCCTTTCACCCCCCACTCCCAACGCCCTCCACCCCACCATCCTCCACCCCCCCCGGACCCCCTCCACACAGGGTAAGGCCCAGCAACATCAACACAAGAGTAACCACATTATTACATTGAAACTACAAGGCTGAAGTTGTCCGTTCAGCTTCCCTTGCGTCTTTTTCCTACGTTACTGACGCGTTGCTGACAAAAAAAGAGACATGCAGTCGAAGTTTTTCATCATGCACTCATCAGGGCAGTTACCAAATTTCAAACTACTTGTACTACCCGAGAAAAGGGGTGTTTAGAATCGATGGGTGTTTGATGGCCAGTGCAGACTCAATGGGCCGAAAGGCCTCTTTCTGTGCACCTAAAATCTATGGGTGGAATTTTCCAGTCCTGCCCGCCACAGCGTGGTGGTTAGCACGGCTGCCTCACAGCGCCAGGGACCTGAGTTTGACTCCCGGAGTTCGCACATTCTCCTCATGTCGGCATGGGTTTCCTCCGGGTGCTCCGGTTTCCTCCCACGCTCCAAAAGACTGGTTAGGTGCATTGGCCATGCTAAATTCTCGCTCAGTGTACCCGAACAGGCGCCGGAGTGTGGCAACTAGGGGATTTTCACAGTAACTTCATTGCAGTGTTAATGTAAGCCTACTTGTGACACTAATAAATAAGCTTGAAATGGGAATTGTAGTGGGCGGGACACGGGCCAAGCTGTTGATACCGGATGGGATTTTCCGGTCTTAGGCCGAACATGGCCGGAGAAAGCCTACCCTATGACTCTGATTGGTTGAGGTCAGTCGGAGCGGATTTGCTAGCGCAGACACAATGGGCCGAAGGGCCTCTTTTTTGTGCTGTAAAATTCAGTGACTCTGATTGGCTGAGGTTAATCGGAGCGGATTTGCCAACCAATCAACACCCTTTTCCCTCTCTGCATGCAGTACAAATTGTTGGCTTTGAAATTTGGTATTCCTGCATCTGTCCTGGTGAGTACAAGAGGAGAAACTTCGGCAGAACATCTCATTTTCTGTTATAATCACGGGCCAGGCTCGCTCCCTCAGTTAAACCCAAAGTGCCGTGCGACTGTCCTGAAAAATGTTTGCTCTGTTGACGATGAACGTTGCTTGTTGGCCGAGTCCCCCGGTAGGGCCTCGCTTCTCGAGGTCCCGCTTTCTCCCCAGAAAGTCAAGCCAGTGGGGCAAGGTCGGTTGGCACAGTAAGATCCCATTCCCAATGCCCCGTGGGTGAAATATCACAACACGGTGATGGGACCCCTTTCGTGGGATGGGGGCGGCATAACGCTATTGAGGCACTCAGTCCCCAAGCTTTAGCCAATCAGTCTGGGGTTCCGAGCTAACCCCTCCCACCCCCTCCTGGGGGAGGGCGGCGATGGAATCGTCGAGGCGTCCCAGCATTCCTTGCAGTCTCGTCGATTGGGGAGGGGGGACAGTTGCCCTTGTTGACGGGTCCATTGTCACTCCCTCTGCCATACCCTCGCCTCTCAGTCGCTGCGGGGCTGGTGAGGCAGTGCTGGGGCAATCCTCTCACCCTGCCCCCTCTCTCCCCCAGCGTCCTCCCCTCCAGCCCCGCCCTGGGCCGGCGCCCTCCTCCACCCCCCTCCCCCGCCGCCTCGGCGCGGGGAGTCACTGGAGTTTGAAGGCTCCAAAGTAGGTCTTGTGATGCTCCATCTCAGCCTTGTCCCGGGGGCTAATCCGCACTGAGAGGCTGGTGTTGGTGTCCAGTCGGAAGACGCCCCCCTGACGCAGCGAGCGGTGCCACTTCAGGCCCGTGTTGGCGCTCTCGCAGACGGACTCGGTGACCTCCATCAGCTCCAGTGGTCGCTGCAGGTCATAGCCGGGTGAGGTATACAGGACCTTGCTTTCCAGGACCAGGGGGCCCTGGCTACAGTTCACCCCCACAAAGGCCACCTGAGAGTAGACATAGTAGAAACCGGCCAAGGGGACGATGATGGAGCCGTTCTCGAAACCCATGTGTTCGCGGGTGGCTTCGCTCAGCGAATCCTTCCAGCTGACGTCAGGGCTGTCCGCCTTGCCTGGAGGACGCAAAGGAAGAGGTCTCAAATAAAAAGCTCGGTTCATTCCTCCGTTCAACAGCGCTGCCTCCCTTCCTCTGAACACCCTCCCTTCCTCCCTCGCTCGCTCCCTCCCTCACTCACCCACTCCCTCCCTCCCTCGCTCTCTCCCTCTATCCGTCGCTCCTTCCCTCCCTCTCTCCCTCTATCCCTCGCTCCTTCCCTCGCTCTCTCCCTCTATCCCTCGCTCCTTCCCTCCCTCTCTCCCTCTATCCCTCGCTCCTTCCCTCGCTCTCTCCCTCTATCCCTCGCTCCTTCCCTCCCTCCCTCCCTCTATCCCTCGCTCCTTCCCTCGCTACCTCCCTCTCTTGCCCGCTCCCTCCCTCACTCCCTCCCTCTATTCCTCGCTCCTTCCCTCGGTCCCTTGCTCCTTCCCTTGGTCCCTCCCTCGCTCGCTCCCTCACTCACTCCCTCCATCCCTCGCCCTCCCTCCCTCATCCCGTCCCTATTTCCCTTGCTCTCCCCTCCCTCCTCGCTCCCTCCCCCTTCCCTCCCTCCCTCACTCACTCACTCCCTCCTTCCCTCCCCCTCTCCCTCTATCCCTCGCTCCTTCCCTCGCTACCTCCCTCTCTTGCTCGCTCCCTCCCTCACTCCCTCCCTCTATTCCTCGCTCCTTCCCTCGCTACCTCCCTCTCTTGCTCGCTCCCTCCCTCACTCCCTCCCTCTATTCCTCGCTCCTTCCCTCGGTCCCTTGCTCCTTCCCTTGGTCCCTCCCTCGCTCGCTCCCTCCCTCACTCCCTCACTCACTCCATCATCCCTCCTTTCCTCCCTCCCTCCCTAGCTCCCTCTCTCCCTCACTCATCCCCTCCCTCCCTCCCTCCTCCCTCCTCTCCTCCCTCGCTCCCTCTCTCCATCCCTCTCTCCCTCCCTCCCTCCCTCCCTCCGTCACTGAGACTTTCTGAGCAGGCCTTGCGAGGTATTGATTCCATGGGCTGGAGATGTGTCACTGACATTCCGGACTCAGGAGGGGAGTTGAATGAGTAAATCAGAAGAATTGAGGAAGATAAAGAAAGCGGGAAGATGCCGGAATAGCAGAGATCCCCTGGAATACCGACAGTGAGACACACTCTGTGTTAGTGAGAGAGGAGCTGGTATCTGAGAGTGAGACACACTGTGTGTTAGTGAGAGAGGAGCTGGTATCTGAGAGTGAGACACACTGTGTGTTAGTGAGAGAGGAGCTGGTATCTGAGAGTGAGACACACTGTGTGTTCGTGAGAGAGGAGCTGGTATCTGAGAGTGGGACGCACTGTGTGTTAGTGAGAGAGGAGCTGGTATCTGAGAGTGGGACGCACTGTGTGTTAGTGAGAGAGGAGCTGGTATCTGAGAGTGGGACGCACTGTGTGTTAGTGAGAGAGGAGCTGGTATCTGAGAGTGGGGACACACTGTGTTTAAGTGAGAGAGAGGCTGGTTTCTGAAAGTGAGACACACTGTGTGTTCGTGAGAGAGGAGCTGGTATCTGAGAGTGAGACACACTGTGTGTTAGTGAGAGAGGAGCTGGTATCTGAGAGTGAGACACACTGTGTGTTAGTGAGAGAGGAGCTGGTATCTGAGAGTGAGACACACTGTGTGTTAGTGAGAGAGGAGCTGGTATCTGAGAGTGGGGACACTGTGTGTTAGTGAGAGAGGAGCCGGTATCTGAGAGTGAGACACACACAAATTGTGTTTGTGAGAGAGGAGCTGGTATCTGAGAGTGGGGACACTGTGTGTTAGTGAGAGAGGAGCTGGTATCTGAGAGTGGGGACACTGTGTGTTAGTGAGAGAGGAGCTGGTATCTGAGAGTGGGGACGCTGTGTGTTAGTGAGAGAGGAGCTGGTATCTGAGAGTGGGGAGACTGTGTGTTAGTGAGAGAGGAGCTGGTATCTGAGAGTGGGGAGACTGTGTGTTAGTGAGAGAGGAGCTGGTATCTGAGAGTGGGGAGACTGTGTGTTAGTGAGAGAGGAGCTGGTATCTGAGAGTGGGACGCACTGTGTGTTAGTGAGAGAGGAGCTGGTATCTGAGTGTGGGGTAACACTGTGTGTTAGTGAGAGAGGAGCTGGTATCTGAGAGTGGGGACACTGTGTGTTAGTGAGAGAGGAGCTGGTTTCTGAAAGTGAGACACACTGTGTGTTAGTGAGAGAGGAGCTGGTATCTGAGAGTGGGGACGCTGTGCATTAGTGAGAGAGGGGCTGGTATCTGAGAGTGAGACACACTGTGTGTTAGTGAGAGAGGAGCCGGTATCTGAGAGTGAGACACACTGTGTGTTAGTGAGAGAGGAGCTGGTATCTGAGAGTGAGACACACACAAATTGTGTTTGTGAGAGAGGAGCTGGTATCTGAGAGTGAGACACACACAAATTGTGTTTGTGAGAGAGGAGCTGGTATCTGAGAGTGAGACACACACAAATTGTGTTTGTGAGAGAGGAGCTGGTATCTGAGAGTGAGACACACACAAATTGTGTTTGTGAGAGAGGAGCTGGTATCTGAGAGTGAGACACACTGTGTGTTAGTGAGAGTGGAGCTGGTATCTGAGAGTGAGACACACTGTGTGTTAGTGAGAGAGGAGCTGGTATCTGAGAGTGAGACACACTGTGTGTTAGTGAGAGAGGAGCTGGTATCTGAGAGTGAGACACACTGTGTGTTAGTGAGAGAGGAGCTGGTATCTGAGATTGAGACACACTGTGTGTTAGTGAGAGAGGAGCTGGTATCTGAGAGTGAGACACACTGTGTGTTAGTGAGAGAGGAGCTGGTATCTGAGAGTGAGACACACTGTGTGTTAGTGAGAGAGGAGCTGGTATCTGAGAGTGGGGACACTGTGTGTTAGTGAGAGAGGAGCTGGTGTCTGAGAGTGGGGACACTGTGTGTTAGTGAGAGAGGAGCTGGTATCTGTGAGTGAGACACACACAAATTGTGTTTGTGAGAGAGGAGCTGGTATCTGAGAGTGAGACACACTGTGTGTTAGTGAGAGAGGAGCTGGTATCTGAGAGTGGGGACGCTGTGCATTAGTGAGAGAGGGGCTGGTATCTGAGGGTGAGACACACTGTGTGTTAGTGAGAGAGGAGCTGGTATCTGAGGGTGAGACACACTGTGTGTTAGTGAGAGAGGAGCTGGTATCTGAGGGTGAGACACACTGTGTGTTAGTGAGAGAGGAGCTGGTATCTGAGAGTGGGACGCACTGTGTGTTAGTGAGAGAGGAGCTGGTATCTGAGAGTGGGGACGCTGTGCATTAGTGAGAGAGGAGCTGGTATCTGAGAGTGGGACACACTGTGTGTTAGTGAGAGAGGAGCTGGTATCTGAGAGTGGGGACGCTGTGCATTAGTGAGAGAGGGGCTGGTATCTGAGAGTGAGACACACTGTGTGTTAGTGAGAGAGGAGCTGGTATCTGAGGGTGAGACACACTGTGTGTTAGTGAGAGAGGAGCTGGTATCTGAGAGTGGGACACACTGTGTGTTAGTGAGAGAGGAGCTGGTATCTGAGAGTGGGGACGCTGTGCATTAGTGAGAGAGGAGCTGGTATCTGAGAGTGGGACACACTGTGTGTTAGTGAGAGAGGAGCTGGTATCTGAGAGTGGGGACGCTGTGCATTAGTGAGAGAGGAGCTGGTATCTGAGAGTGGGACACACTGTGTGTTAGTGAGAGAGGAGCTGGTATCTGAGAGTGGGGACGCTGTGCATTAGTGAGAGAGGGGCTGGTATCTGAGAGTGAGACACACTGTGTGTTAGTGAGAGAGGGGCTGGTATCTGAGAGTGAGACACACTGTGTGTTTGTGAGAGAGGAGCTGGTATCTGAGAGTGAGACACACTGTGTGTTTGTGAGAGAGGAGCTGGTATCTGAGAGTGAGACACACACAAATTGTGTTTGTGATTACAAAGTTATTCTTTCAGAACTTGATATTTACCTACGATATGTGCAATTGGCAATGTCGGTTTACATTTCTGAGCTGCAAATCCACGTTGAACTGTGTGGGGATTAATGAATAATATTCACTCATTTTACCACTTGATCTCTTTAAAACAATAATGAATACAACACTAAATTATGTGAGATTAACTCTGACTTTTAGAGCCTCCATTTCATCTCTGCAATTTCACCATTTGGACAGAAGTGAGTGGATATTTTGTGATTTAATATTTTTCTCTGAAATGAATCACAAATCCTCAGATTTTATTCCACGTTTTCAATATTGTAGCCCTTGTTAAATGTGCTCAGTCCTTTTGGGTGGCACGGTGGTTAGCACTGCTGCCTCACAGCGCCAGGGACCCGGGTTCAATTCCCGGCTTGGGTGACTGTCTGTGTGGAGTTTGCACATTCTCCCCATGTCTGCGTGGGTTTCCTCCGGGTGCTCCTGTTTCCTCCCATAATCCAAAGATGTGCGGGTTAGGTGGATTGGCCATGCTAAATTGTCCCTTAGTGTCCAAAGATGTGTAGGTTAGGTGGATTGGCCATGGTAAATTGCCCCTTAGTGTCCAAAGATGTGTAGGTTAGGTGGATTGGCCATGGTAAATTGCCCCTTAGTGTGAGGGGGATTGGCAGGCTAAATGTGTGGGGTTACGGGGATAGGGCCTGGTTGGGTGCAGGCTCGATGGGCTGAATGGCCTCCTTCTGTAAGGATTGTACGATTCTATGACCCTAAATTGATTGTTTGCGTCATTATTCACCCACTCAGATTGTTCAGGAAGCGCTGTCCAGTTGTGGAAACATGAGACATTACGTGCTGGGGTTAGAAAGCAGGGGCTGGGTGAGAGTGGTCAGCCCTGTGCGGACTGAAACATGAGGGAGGGAAGGAGAAAAACGGAAAAAAGGAGATGGAAAACAAAGAGAGGAAGGAGGGAGCGATGGAATAGTGAATCAGCATCCACATCCTGGTCAAACCTAACCCCAGTGTGCCCAATTAAACTGTACAGTTCAGTACATTGCCTGCACGGTAGCACAGTGGTTAGCACTGCTGCTTCACAGCTCCAGGGTCCCGGGTTCGATTCCCGGCTCGGGTCACTGTCTGTGTGGAGTTTGCACATTCTCCTCGTGTCTGCGTGGGTTTCCTCCGGGTGCTCCGGTTTCCTCCCACAGTCCAAAAATGTGCGGGTTAGGTTGATTGGCCAGGTTAAAAATTGTCCCTTAGAATCCTGGGATGCGTAGGTTAGAGGGATTAGCGGGTAAAATATGTGGGGGGAGGGCCTGGGTGGGATTGTGGTCGGTGCGGACTCGATGGGCCGAATGGCCTCCTTCTGCACTGTAGGGTTTCTATGTTTCTATGTTTCTATGCACAAATCTCATTCGAAGCTGCAATATTATCATTGTGAATGGAGGTGGGTTTGTTAATTAATTTATTAGTGTCACAAGTAGGCTTACATTAACACTGCAATGAAGTTACTGTGAAAATCCCCTAGTTCCACACTCCGGTGCCTGTTCGGGTTACACTGAGGGAGAATTTAGCACGGTCAATGCACCCTAACCAGCACGTCTTTCAGACTGTGGGAGGAAACCGGAGCACCCGGAGGAAACCCACGCAGACACGGGGAGAACGTACAGACTCCACGCAGACACTGACCCAAGCCGGGAATTGAACCCGGGTCCCTGGCGCTGTGAGGCAGCAGTGCTAACCACTGTGCCACCGTGCTGCCCCCACGGGTTTTGGGTGTGTGGGTGAAAGCGACTCCTACTCGCCCACCAGCCTGCACCAGAACGATCCCCGGCTGAGTACTTAGACTTATCGGTCGAGAGTGAAGGTGTTGGGGACTCGGTTCTGTGGGAAAGAGAGGATGGAGGAAGTGACGGAATTCCGATTATGGAAAGTTTCAATCGTTCGCCCATTTGAAATAAGGACCATTAATGTCAGAGTGTGAAATGCTCAGGAGCTCAGGAGAAATCTCCGTACTCAGAGCGTGGTGAGAATGTGGAACTCGTTACCACAGGGAGGCTTGAGGTTGAGCATATAGGTTGACTTAACAGGAAGCAAGGTCAGTAGATGACCGACTAAGGAATATAACATTATGCTGACAGGTTTTGTTGAAGAGGTGTAGGTGGCAGATTTAGCTAGATGGCCCAGTGTCTGGGTGACGATTGTCAAACCACTCCAGCTTTCTGTTGCAGTACCAGTGACTGCCCCTGAGTGGCACCATTGCACAAAAGGTTGGTCATCACTCCATTGGGCTTCATTGGTTCATGAATGTACCATCTCCAGACTGGTGGAACAAGGAGATAACATTAATCTTACCCTGTCCCAGAGGGGAAAGCACAGTAAGAGTTTTAACAACACCAGGTTAAAGTCCAACAGGTTTATTTGGTAGCAAATGCCATTAGCTTTCGGAGCGCTGTTCCTTCGTCAGATGGAGTGGAAATCTGCTCTCAAACAGGGCACAGAGACACAAAATCAAGTTACAGAATACTGATTAGAATGCGAATCTCTACAACCAACCAGGTCTTAAAGATACAGACAATGTGAGTGGAGGGAGCATTCAGCACAGGTTAAAGAGATGTGTATTGTCTCCAGACAGGACAGCCAACAAGTCCAGGAGGTAAGCTGTGGGGGCTCCTCTCTCACTGTATCTTTAAGATCTGGTTGGTTGTAGGGATTCGCATTCTAATCAGTATTCTGTAACTTGATTTTGTGTCTCTGTGCCCTGTTTGAGAGCAGATTTCCACTCCATCTGACGAAGGAGCAGCGCTCCGAAAGCTAATGGCATTTGCTACCAAATAAACCTATTGGACTTTAACCTGGTGTTGTTAAAACTCTTCCTGTGTTTACCCCAGTCCAACACCGGCATCCCCACACCCAGAGGGGAAAGGACAGTGTCTGACCCACTGTCCCACCCAGTCCCAGAGGGGGAAAGGACAGTGTCTGACCCACTGTCCCACCCAGTCCCAGAGGGGGAAAGGACAGTGTCTGACCCACTGTCCCACCCAGTCCCAGAGGGGGAAAGGACAGTGTCTGATCCACTGTCCCAGCCAGTCCCAGAGGGGGAAAGGACAGTGTCTGGCCCACTGTCCCAGCCAGTCCCAGAGGGGGAAAGGACAGTGTCTGACCCACTGTCCCATCCAGTCCCAGAGGGGGAAAGGACAGTGTCTGACCCACTGTCCCACCCAGTCCCAGAGGGGAAAGGACAGTGTCTGATCCACTGTCCCACCCAGTCCCAGAGGGGGAAAGGACAGTGTCTGACCCACTGTCCCACCCAGTCCCAGAGGGGAAAGGACAGTGTCCGACCCACTGTCCCACCCAGTCCCAGAGGGGGAAAGGACAGTGTCCGACCCACTGTCCCACCCAGTCCCAGAGGGGGAAAGGACAGTGTCTGGCCCACTGTCCCACCCAGTCCCAGAGGGGGAAAGGACAGTGTCTGACCCACTGTCCCACCCAGTCCCAGAGGGGGAAAGGACAGTGTCTGACCCACTGTCCCACCCAGTCCCAGAGGGGGAAAGGACAGTGTCTGACCCACTGTCCCACCCAGTCCCAGAGGGGGAAAGGACAGTGTCTGACCCACTGTCCCACCCAGTCCCAGAGGGCGCCATTCGCCTTAATGAGTGTCACAAGACTATAGAAAACTATCTCCGAGATGGGTTGTATGAAGCGGGAGGCTTACCTGTAACAGAAGGCTCAAAGTTGGAGGGAGGGGACGGAGTGGTCGGCTGTGGTGTTGTCTTGTGTGTTGCTGTATGAGAGAAAGACAGTAATCGTCATGGAAACGGGAGCATCAGCTGCCCCTGTTCAGTGACAGGAGATACACAATGCTATACATAGCAACAGGAGAAGGCCATTCAGCCCCTCGAACCAGCATTCATGGCTAAGCTGCGACTTACGCTGATACACCCGCCACTATCCCACCATCCCAGAGATATTGAGGATGAAAATCTTACGATTTTAAATGAATAATCAAATAATTTCTATGTTTAGACAGAATTGACTGGAATTCTGTGATTTAATGTCTTTCTGTGGAATAACTCACAAATTCTCATAGTGTATTCCACTTTTTTAATATTGTAGCTCTTGTTAAATTTGCTTAGTCCTATAGGGCGGCACAGTGGCACAGTGGTTAGCACTGCTGCCTCACAGCGCCAGGGACCTGGATTCAATTCCGGCCTTGGGTCACTGTTTGTGTGGAGTTTGCACGTTCTCCCCGTGTCTGCGTGGGTTTCCTCCGGGTGCTCCGGTTTCCTCCCACACTCCAAAGATGTGCAGGTTAGGTGGATTGGCCATGCTAAATTGTCCCTTCGTGTCCAAAGATGTGTAGGTTAGGTGGATTGGCCGTGCTAAATTGCTCCCTAGTGTCCAAAGATGTGTCGGTTAGGTGGATTGGCCATGCTAAATTGTCCCTTTGTGTCCAAAGATGTGTAGGTTAGGTGGATTGGCCAAGCTAAATTGTCCCTTAGTGTATAAAGATGTGCAGGTTAGGTGGATTGGCCATGCTAAATTGTCCCTTTGTGTCCAAAGATGTGTAGGTTAGGTGGATTGGCCATGCTAAATTGTCCCTTTGTGTCCAAAGATGTGCAGGTTAGGTGGATTGGCCATGCTAAATTGTCCCTTAGTGCCCAAAGATGTGTTGGTTAGGTGGATTGGCCGTGCTAAATTGTCCCTTTGTGTCCAAAGATGTGTCGGTTAGGTGGATTGGCCAAGCTAAATTGTCCCTTAGTGTATAAAGATGTGCAGGTTAGGTGGATTGGCCAAGCTAAATTGTCCCTTAGTGTCAGGAGATGTGTGGTTTAGGTGGATTGGCCATGCTAAATTGCCCCTTAATGTCAGGAGATGTGTGGTTTAGGTGGATTGGCCATGCTAAATTGTCCCTTAATGTCTACAGATGTGTGGGTTAGGTGGATTAGTCTTGGGAAATGTGTGGGGTTACAGGGATAGCGTTGGGTCGTGGGCCTGGGTAAGATGCTCTTTTAGAGAGTTGGTGCAGTCTTGTTAGGCCGAATGGCCTCCTTCTGCACTGACGGGATTCTATTCTATGCCCTGACCTGCTCACAATGTGGCCTCTTCAAGCACTTGCACAACTGAAGCCTGACTTTGGCCCATTTATATTCCTGCCCTTCAGATATAAAGACCAGAATTTCATTCACTGTTAAAATTTATGTCTGTCCTTGTTCATGGTTTTCTAATCATTAAAAGAGTCATCTTCAAATCAACCTTTGCACCTCCCCTGTTTCGAGTGATTTGCCAATTAGAATGTCTCCTGTTCTAACCCTGTTAGTGTCCGACCCACTGTCCCACCCATTCCCAGAGGGGGAAAGGACAGTGTCTGACCCACTGTCCCACCCAGTCCCAGAGGGGGAAAGGACAGTGTCTGACCCACTGTCCCACCCAGTCCCAGAGGGGGAAAGGACAGTGTCTGACCCACTGTCCCACCCAGTCCCAGAGGGGGAAAGGACAGTGTCTGACCCACTGTCCCACCCAGTCCCAGAGGGGGAAAGGACGGTGTCTGACCCACTGTCCCACCCAGTCCCAGAGGGGGAAAGGACAGTGTCTGACCCACTGTCCCACCCAGTCCCAGAGGGGGAAAGGACGGTGTCTGACCCACTGTCCCACCCCGTCCCAGAGGGGGAAAGGACAGTGTCTGACCCACTGTCCCACCCCGTCCCAGAGGGGGAAAGGACAGTGTCTGACCCACTGTCCCACCCAGTCCCAGAGAGGGAAAGGACAGTGTTTGACCCAAAGATGTTTTTCCTCAATATCAGTCATACTTCACCATGGTTGGGGTGACAGGAGTCAGTACAGAGAGAGAGGGACAGCATGTGCAAGTCCTTACCTTCCTGGTTTTTGGTAGTCACAGTGTTCTGACAGTCCTGAGGAAGGAATGAAGGACATTGGGTTATTGGCTGTCCCATGTGGAAGAACCCTCAGCAAATCTATTTGTCCATTTTGATTGGAGTTATTAGTTAATGTCCTTTCACTGTGATATCATAGAATCATAGAATCCCTACAATTCAGAAGGAGGCCATTTGGCCCATTGATCTGCACCGACCACAATCCCATCCAGGTCCTATCCGCGCAACCCCATGCATTTACCCCAGCGAGTCGCCCTGACACTAAGGGACAGTTTAGCATGGCCAATCCATCTAACCTGCACATCCTGGGACACTAAGGGACAGTTTAGCATGGCCAATCCATCTAACCTGCACATCCTGGGACACTAAGGGACAGTTTAGCATGGCCAATCCATCTAACCTGCACATCCTGGGACACTAAGGGACAGTTTAGCATGGCCAATCCACCTAACCTGCACATCTTTGGACACTAAGGGAGAGTTTAGCATGGCCAATCCACCTAACCTGCACATCTTTGGACACTAAGGGACAGTTTAGCATGGCCAATCCACCTAACCAACACATCTTTGGACACTAAGGGACAGTTGGCATGGCCAATCCACCTAACCTACACATCTTTGGACACTAAGGGACAGTGTAGCATGGCCAATCCCCCTAACCTACACATCTTTGGACACTAAGGGGCAATTTAGCATGGCCAATTCACCTAACCTGCACATCTTTGGACACTAAAGGGCAATTTAGCATGGCCAATCCCCCTAACCTACACATCTTTGCCTCGTCCATGGGAAAATGAACAATTCATTTCCGATGAACATGCTCCTGTAATATAATTCTCACCCATCTATTATTACAAAGCTTGGTATGGCTCCTGCTCTCACCAATTCTTACAGATACACCATAGAAAGCATTCTTTCTGCTTGTATCACAGCTGCGTGTGGCTCCTGCTCTGCCCAAGGCCACAAGGAACGACACAGGGTTGTGAATGAAGCCCAGTCCATCACTCAAACCAGCCTCCCATCCATTGACTCCGTCTACATTTCCTGCTGCCTCGGGAAAAGCAGCCAGCATCATCGAGGACCCGACACACCCTGGACATTCTCTCTTCCACCTTCTTCTGTCAGGAAAAGGGTACAAAAGTCTGAGGTCACGTACCGACCGACTCGAGAACAGCTTCTTCCCTGCTGCTGTCAGACTTTTGAATGGACCTACCTCGCACTAAGTTGATCTTTCTCTACACCCTAGTTATGACTGTAACACTACATTCTGCACTCTCTCCTTTCCTTCTCTATGAACGGTATGCGTTGTCTGTATAGTGCGCAAGAAACAATACTTTTTACTGTATGTTAATACATGTGAGAACAATAAATCTAATCAAAGCTAGTGAATGACAAAGCCCACTGTGACAGATTGAAAATCAATATAATGTGGCATCGGAGATAGAGTGAAGGAGTGGAGATAGAGAGAGTGAAGGAATGGAGATAGAGAGAGTGAAGGAGTGGAGATAGAGAGAGTGAAGGAGTGGAGATAGAGAGACTGAAGGAGTGGAGATAGAGAGAGTGAAGGAGTGGAGATAGAGAGAGTGAAGGAGTGGAGATAGAGAGAGTGAAGGAGTGGAGATAGAGAGAGTGAAGGAGTGGAGATAGAGTGAGTGAAGGAGTGGAGATAGAGAGAGTGAAGGAGTGGAGATAGAGAGACTGAAGGAGTGGAGATAGAGAGAGTGAAGGAGTGGAGATAGAGAGAGTGAAGGAGTGGAGACAGAGAGAGTGAAGGAGTGGAGATAGAGAGAGTGAAGGAGTGGAGATAGAGAGAGTGAAGGAGTGGAGATAGAGAGAGTGAAGGAGTGGAGATAGAGAGAGTGAAGGAGTGGAGATAGAGAGATAGAGAGAGTGAAGGAGTGGAGATAGAGAGAGTGAAGGAGTGGAGATAGAGAGAGTGAAGGAGTGGAGATAGAGTGAGTGAAGGAGTGGAGATAGAGAGAGTGAAGGAGTGGAGATAGAGAGACTGAAGGAGTGGAGATAGAGAGAGTGAAGGAGTGGAGATAGAGAGAGTGAAGGAGTGGAGACAGAGAGAGTGAAGGGGTGGAGATAGAGAGAGTGAAGGAGTGGAGATAGAGAGAGTGAAGGAGTGGAGATAGAGAGAGTGAAGGAGTGGAGATAGAGAGAGTGAAGGAGTGGAGATAGAGAGATAGAGAGAGTGAAGGAGTGGAGATAGAGAGAGTGAAGGAGTGGAGTAAGAGAGAGTGAAGGAGTGGAGATAGAGAGAGTGAAGGAGTGGAGATAGAGAGAGTGAAGGAGTGGAGATAGAGAGAGTGAAGGAGTGGAGATAGAGTGAGTGAAGGAGTGGAGATAGAGAGAGTGAAGGAGTGGAGATAGAGAGACTGAAGGAGTGGAGATAGAGAGAGTGAAGGAGTGGAGATAGAGAGAGTGAAGGAGTGGAGACAGAGAGAGTGAAGGAGTGGAGATAGAGAGAGTGAAGGAGTGGAGATAGAGAGAGTGAAGGAGTGGAGATAGAGAGAGTGAAGGAGTGGAGATAGAGAGAGTGAAGGAGTGGAGATAGAGAGAGTGAAGGAGTGGAGATAGAGAGAGTGAAGGAGTGGAGATAGAGAGAGTGAAGGAGTGGAGATAGAGAGAGTGAAGGAGTGGAGATAGAGAGATAGAGAGAGTGAAGGAGTGGAGATAGAGAGAGTGAAGGAGTGGAGATAGAGTGAGTGAAGGAGTGGAGATAGAGAGAGTGAAGGAGTGGAGATAGAGAGACTGAAGGAGTGGAGATAGAGAGAGTGAAGGAGTGGAGATAGAGAGAGTGAAGGAGTGGAGACAGAGAGAGTGAAGGAGTGGAGATAGAGAGAGTGAAGGAGTGGAGATAGAGAGAGTGAAGGAGTGGAGACAGAGAGAGTGAAGGAGTGGAGATAGAGAGAGTGAAGGAGTGGAGATAGAGAGATAGAGAGAGTGAAGGAGTGGAGATAGAGAGAGTGAAGGAGTGGAGATAGAGAGAGTGAAGGAGTGGAGATAGAGTGAGTGAAGGAGTGGAGATAGAGAGAGTGAAGGAGTGGAGATAGAGAGACTGAAGGAGTGGAGATAGAGAGAGTGAAGGAGTGGAGATAGAGAGAGTGAAGGAGTGGAGACAGAGAGAGTGAAGGAGTGGAGATAGAGAGAGTGAAGGAGTGGAGATAGAGAGAGTGAAGGAGTGGAGATAGAGAGAGTGAAGGAGTGGAGATAGAGAGAGTGAAGGAGTGGAGATAGAGAGAGTGAAGGAGTGGAGATAGAGAGATAGAGAGAGTGAAGGAGTGGAGATAGAGAGAGTGAAGGAGTGGAGTAAGAGAGAGTGAAGGAGTGGAGATAGAGAGATAGAGAGAGTGAAGGAGTGGGGATAGAGAGATAGAGAGAGTGAAGGAGTGGAGGTAGAGAGATAGAGGGAGTGAAGGAGTGGAGATAGAGAGAGTGAAGGAGTGGAGACAGAGAGAGTGAAGGAGTGGAGATAGAGAGAGTGAAGGAGTGGAGATAGAGAGAGTGAAGGAGTGGAGATAGAGAGAGTGAAGGAGTGGAGATAGAGAGAGTGAAGGAGTGGAGATAGAGAGAGTGAAGGAGTGGAGATAGAGAGATAGAGAGAGTGAAGGAGTGGAGATAGAGAGAGTGAAGGAGTGGAGTAAGAGAGAGTGAAGGAGTGGAGATAGAGAGATAGAGAGAGTGAAGGAGTGGGGATAGAGAGATAGAGAGAGTGAAGGAGTGGAGGTAGAGAGATAGAGGGAGTGAAGGAGTGGAGATAGAGAGATAGAGAGTGTTGGAATGGAGATAGGGAGAGTGAAGGAGTGGAGATAGAGGGAGTGAAGTAGTGGAGATAGAGAACCCGGGTCCCTGGCGCTGTGAGTACTAACCGCTGTGCCACCGTGCTGCCATGGAATCGGTGAACCAGATGGGTTGTCATGACAATCGATGGAATAGTTTCATAGCTGCCATTACTGAACTGGGGTTGGGGCTTGAATTCCAGGAGGCCAGGATCTCTTTCCCCTTTAACACCCGAGATAGAAGTTTGTTTTCTCCGGCCTCCCCTGAACCCCCACCTGCCAGTGTAACTATCGAGGGTAAGGAGAGGGGGGGAAAAGGCCCTGAAATGGCATGGCCACTTTCGGCCTGTACTTGGAGGCTCCCCACCTGACACCTTACCCAGCCACCCCTCAGTGTAAAATCACAGGGCGGGGCCCCAGAGGGAAGCGAGTGCACATCATTTCACTCAGTGGGGGTGGGGGGCCGGGGAAGAGGGCTGGCAAAGGTGGGAGGGGGAAGGTGTTGTGTCAAATTCCGGCCTAACTTCTAACTCCAGGTTTATTCATTGAATTTGGGATTGCTGGCAGCTGCCACGGTGACCTTTGAACTGAGGTCCCTGGAGGCATAGAATCCCTACAGTGCAGAAGGAGGCCATTTGGCCCATCAAGTATGCACTGACTGCAATCCCACCCAGGCCCTATCACTGCTTAGTTACCCTGCTAGCCCCTCTAACCTATCACATCCCAGGACGCTAAGGGTTAATTTAGCATGGCTAATCAACCTAACTCTTTGGAGCGCGGGAGGAAACCAGAGCACCCGGAGGAAACCCACGCAGACATGGGGAGAACGTGCAGACTCTGCACGGACAGTGACCCAAGCTGGGAATCGAACCCGGGTCCCTGGTGCTGGGAGGCGGCAGTGCTAACCACTGTGCCACCATGCCACCCCAAATTATTTCAGGGTTAATAGTCCAGTGATAATACCACTAGGTCATCACCTCCCCCGGGTTAGCATCAGCCTGGGGCCTTGAGGCGACTCGCTCAGTGACGTCAGCACTGAGGCGTCCTGCCCACAGAACTGACAGAGCAGCTCTTCTGTAATCTGTCACCTCTGTATTGGAATGAGTTGCTCGCACTTGCAGGATGGTGCCGGAGGTATCTTGACCTCTCAGCGAGGGTGCTGCTCTGTCACTTCCTGCGACCAGTGGAATTTCCAACCCCGCCCCCAACCCCTCGAGGTACATGGCCACCGTCTGACCCAGAACACCACACGGCTGAGTCACAGGAAAGGGTGGGAGGGCCTCTGATGACACAAGATCACTCGATGTGCTGAGCTGAATGCTGGGCACTGCCCTTGAACGAGTGTGTGGGGTGAGAGCTCTGCGATATCAGCACCCATGCCACCTCCTGCCCATTCACCTGATAAAGCCAAGAGGGGGTGTTGAACCCATGCTCAAAATCCACTTGGGCAACATTTGATTTGATCTGGTGATTTGATCTTCAGATAATCCCACACTTCGTCCATTCTTTCCCTGTCACCCTGTAAATCTTTTTGGTTTGATTTATTATTGTCACATTGAATCATAGAATACCTTCAGTGCAGATTCGGCCCTTCGAGTCTGCACTGACCACAAACCCACCCAGGTCCTATCCCCATAACCCCACTTATCTACCCTTCTAATCCTCCTGACGCTTTGGTCAATTTAGCATGGCCAATTCCCCCAACCAACACATCTTTGGACTCTAAGGGGCAATTTAGCATGGCCAATCTACCTAACCTGCACATCTTTGGACACCAAGGGACAATTTAGCATGGCCAATCCACCCTAACCTGCACATCTTTGGACACCAAGGGACAATTTAGCATGGCCAATCCACCCTAACCTGCACATCTTTGGACACTAAGGGACAATTTAGATGGCCAATCCACTTAACCTGCACATCTTTGGACACTAAGGAAAATTTAGCATGGCCAATCTACCTAACCTACATATCTTTGGACACTAAGGGGCAATTTAGCTTGGCCAATCCACCTACCCCGCACATCTTTGGACACTAAGGGACAATTTAGATGGCCAATCCACTTAACCTGCACATCTTTGGACACTAAGGAAAATTTAGCATGGCCAATCAACCTAACCTAGCCAGGTAATGAAGTGAACCTCCTAACCAGAACGCCCGGGGCCTGCCTCCAAAATCGCCCCGGGATGTAGGTCCAACCCCTGTCAGCATCCCTTCCACCCCCAGGTATCACTTGTGCTGAGTTTGAAATCTCATTGGGGCACAGGCCATCTTGTCAGTTGGGCATTTAAACCCCTCAACCAATCGCATCATTGTCAACGGGCATGCAGCCAATATGTGTCTGCACGCACTGTCCGTAATATCGCGCGAGTTTGTGACGACATCAGGATAGGTGCTAATTCTGGGGAGGCCTAGTGGTATTATCGCTAGACTATTAATCCAGAAACTCAGCTAATGCTCTGGGGACTTGGGTTCGACTCCCGCCACAGCAGATGGTAGAATTTGATTTCAATTTTAAAAATCTGGAATTAAGAATCTACTGATGACATTGTCGATTGTCGGAAAAACCCATCTGGTTCACTAATGTCCTTCAGAGAAGGAAATCTGCCATTCTTACCCGGTCTGGCCTACATGTGACTCCAGAGCCACAGCAATGTTGTTGACTCTCAACTGCTGTCGGGCAAGTAGGGATGGGGAATAAATGCTGGCCAGCCAGCGACGCCCATGACCCACAAATTAATAAAACAATAAAGATCATCACACGCTATTTAACGTGCTTCTGGGTAGAAGTGTTCCCCGCCAAGTATCGACCTACTCAGTTCAACAATCTCAGGTCATACCCTCTGCCCACAGCTTTGCTTTGGAAGTTTGGTTTCAATTTCAGTCTCATCTTCCCCTTTGATTTTGCTTTTGTTTTACTCTGTCATTCACACCTCCTCCAGACTTAACTTTTCTTTCTTCCATTCCCTTCATCCTTCAACTCTTTTGTCCTTTGATTTCGCCCGTCTTCCACTCTCTCACTGACCACCCCTTTTATTACTTTTCTCCCGTTATCACAGATTTTTAATCCATAAATTACACCTTGGTATGGCTCCTGCTCTGCCCAAGACCGCAAGAAACTACAAAGGGTCGTGAACGAAGCCCAGTCCATCACTCAAACCAGCCTCCCATCCATTGACTCTGTCTACACTTCCCGCTGCCTCGGCAAAGCAGCCAGCATCATCAAGTCCCCCACGCATCCCGGACATTCTCTCTTCCACCTTCTTCCATCGGGAAAAAGATACAAAAGTCTGAGGTCACGTAGCAACCGACTCAAGCAAAAGCTTCTTCCCTGCTGCCATCAGACTTTTGAATGGACCTACCTTATATGAAGTTAATCTTTCTCTACACCCTCGCTACGACTGTAACATGCAGACACGGGAGAATGTGCAAACTCCATGATGCGCTATCAATAAGGCGAAAGACTGCCGGTGTGCCAATACAAGTGTAGGCTTTTATTCACAACAGAATCAGGAACAGATCCCAACAAGTAACCGACCTGGACTGAACAAGGGGGAGGAGACAGCCACCTTTATACTAGGTGCCGAGGGGAGGAACCAAACTGGAAGGGGATGTGTCCAGGTATGACAAGCACACACAACGGTGGTCCATATAGGACAAAGGCACAACTGAGGTCCACCACACTCCACACAGGCAGTGACCCGAGGCTGGAATTGAACCCAGGTCCCTGGCGCTGTGAGGCAGCAGTGCTAACCACTGTCTGCTGTGTGTCATGCTAAATTGACCCTCGTGTCAGGGGATTAGCAGGGTAAATATGTGGGGTTATGGTGATAGGGCCTGGGTGGGATTGTGGTTGGTACAAACTCGATGGGCCAAATGGTCTCCTTCTGCACTGTCAGGATTCTATGTGTACATTTCTATGTAATACGTTCTGCACTCTCTCCTTTCCTTCTCTATGAAGAGTATGCTTTGTCTGTATAGCGTGCAAGAAACAATATTTTTCACTGTATCCCAATACATGTGACAATAATAAATCAAATCAAATGAAAAAGGTTGTTGGGGATAAGGGGGAAAGTGGAGTTGAGGATTATCACATCAGATCAGTCATGATCGTATTGACTGTCGGAGGAGATTCGGTGACTTCTGCTCCCACATCTTTATCAACTGCTTGAAGCCTGTTACCTTTCTAACTCTTTTCACTTCCGATAAGAGGTCATCATCCTTGAATATTAATTCTGGTTTACTCCACAGTTGCTGCAGACCTGCTGAGTAACTCACCTCCTGACTCCCCAGAGCCTGTCCACCATCTACAAGGCACAAGTCAGGAGTGTGATGGAATACTCCCCACCTTCCTGGATGGGTGCAGCTCCAACAACACTCAAGAAACTTGACACCAGCCAGGACAAAGCAGCCCCGCTTGATTGGCACCACATCCACAAACATCCACTCCCTCCACCACCAACGCACAGGGTCAGTCGCGTGTACCATCTACAAGATGCACTGCAGCAACTCACCAAGGTTCCTTAGACAGCACCTTCCAAACCCGTGACCACTTCCATCTAGAAGGACAAGGGCAGCAGGTACCTGGGAACACCTGGAGGTTCCCCTCAAAGCCACTCACCTGACTTAGAAATATATTACTGTTCCTTCACTGTCACTGGGTCAAAATCTCGGAAGGGGCGGCACGGTGGCACAGTGGTTAGCATTGCTGCCTCACAGCGCCAGGGACCTGGGTTCAATTCCGTTCTTGGATGACAGTGTGGAGTTTACACATTCTCCCCGTGTCTGTGTGGGTTCCCTCCAGGTGCTCTGGTTTCCTCCCACAGTCCAAAGATGTTTAGGTGAGGGAGATTGGCCATGATAAATTGCCCCTTAATGCCCAAAGAAGTGTCGGTTCGAGAGATTGGCCATGCTAAATTACCCCTCAGTGTCATAGAGGTTTACAGCATGGAAACAGGCCCTTTGGCCCAACTTATTCATGCCGCCCTTCATTTTTAAATCACTAAGCGTTTGGCCCATATCCCTCTGTACCCATCTTACCCATGTAACTGTCTAAATGCTTTTTAAAGGCAAAATTGTACCCGCCTCTACTACTACCTCTGGCAGCTTGTTCCAGACACTCAGCACCCTCTGTGTGAAAAATTGCCCCTCTGGATCCTTTTGTATCTCTCCCCTCTCACCTTATGCCCTCTAGTTTTGGACTCCTCTACCTTTGGGAAAAGATGTTGACGATCTAGCTGATCTATACCCTCCATTATTTTATGGACCTCTATAAAATCACCCTCAGCCTTCTATGCTCCAGGGAAAAAAGTCCCAGTCTATCCAGTCTCTCCTTATAACTCAAACCATCAAGTCCTGGGAACATCCTAGTAAATCTTTTCTGCTCTCTTTCTAGTTAGTCTTTCTTAGGGCCCGATTTTACCATTTGGAGTCTAAGGGCCAGATCCGGGCGTAATGCAGATCCGAGCATTCAGCGCACCCGTACGCTTTTTGCCGGCTCCAGTCCGATCCGTGCTGTGGGCGGGGCTTAGCGCTGCCGGAACGATCGGATCTCTGAACTGCGCATGCGCAGTTCGAATAAAAATCTGGAGCAGCGCGCCCGGGCGTGAAAGAAAAAAACAGCAGAGAGAGCAGAGAGGGGGGTGGGGGTGGGGGGGGGGGGGGGGGGGGCGGGGGAGGAGGGGGAGGATGGTGGGGAGGATGCACTTGAGAGAATCTTGCAAACTGAAAATAATGTAGCATCTTCTTTGTGCTGCCTAATTATCTATGGGAAAGGTAATTAAACTACAGTGTCCCAGTGAGCAATTAGTGACCTGTATAATACATTTGTGATCTGTAACTGGATTGTTGATGTCCCTGTAGCCGTGAGCCAGGCGCTCAAATGTTCAGAGTCATGTGGTGAACTTGGAAGAATTGTCCCCGTGGTGGAACTTGGTTGGAAATAAGATTCAAGGAGATTACTAAATCTGGGCAACCAACCATAGTGAAAAGAAGTTTGTATTGGCAACTCTTCTCTCACATTCCATGGCAGATGTGCCCCTACTTATGAATGTGATTTGCATGGACAACATTGGGTGCATCTACTCTGCCTCTGGAGCAGACTTGGATCCTTTCTTTCATCCTGTTTTCATCTGAACATTGCACAGAATTAGAGGAATTCCCTTTGGAAAATAATGTCAAAATTATAATCGCAGGAACTAAAAACCTGACAGTCAAAAATTTGGGAAAATATTTCAAAATATGGATGGGGGATATATATTTTGAAATATTTTCCCAAATTTTTGACTGTCAGGCTTTTAGTTCCTGTGGTTCTAATTTTGACATTATCTTCCAAAGGGAATTCCTCTAATTCTGTGCAATGTTCAGATGAAAACAACCAGAGATCCATCTGAGCCCGCCCCCCCTCCTCCTCCGGCAGACTCCAGCGGAAGGCCAGGAAGGTGCTGCAGGCTCTCGAAGGACTGCAGGTCGGAAGGATGGTGGAGGGAGATCAGCGATCGAGGTAGGTTGGGAGTGTGCTCTGCCGAGGGGGGCCTGCCTCCGAGGGGGGTTCGATCCCGGGAGGGGGGTCTGCCGGGGGGGGTCTGCCTCCCAGGAGGGTCTAATCCAGGGGGAGGGGGGTCTGCCGGGGTGGTTAGCAGGGGGGTCTGTGAAGGATGCTCGAGGAGGATGGGCTTTGGAGGTTCCCCTGCAGAATAGAATTCCGCTTTGGATTTTTATTCTGCAGGTCACTTACAGCACGGATCCAGAACGGACCAGAAGACGGTAAAGTGGGATTTGGTGGAAGAGTTGGGCGCGCGGTTCATTAAGTCGATTTAAAAGCATGCTATTGCATTTAAATCGTCGGGCCGCCCGATTCGGGCGCGGACCGGGCCCACGTCCGAATCGGGTGTCGGTAAAGCCGCGATCTGCTCGGATTCGGGTGCAGATCACGTTAAACGCCCGTCGCCCGACTTTACCACGATTATACGCCCGAAAACGGGCGCGGATTTATGGTAAAATCGGGCCCTTAGTGTCCAAAGATGTGTGGGTTAGCGGGATTGGCCAGGCTAAATTACCCCTTAGTGTCTAAAGGTGTACAGGTTAGGTGGATTGGCCATGCTAAATTGCCCCTTAGTGTCCAAAGATGTGTAGGTTAGGTGGATTGGCCATGCTAAATTGCCCCTTAGTGTCCAAAGATGTGCAGGTTAGGTGGATTGGCCATGCTAAATTGTCCCTTGGTGTCCAAAGATGTGCAGGTTGGGTGGATTGGCCATGCTAAATTGCCCCTTAGTGTCCAAAGATGCGTAGGTTAGGTGGATTGGCCATGCTAAATTACTCCTTGGTGTCCATTGATGTATCGGTTCGGGGATTGGCCATGCTAATTTGCTCCTTACTGTCCAATGATGTGCAGGTTAGGTGGATTGGCCATGCTAAATTGCCCCTTAGTGTCTAAAGATGTACAGGTTGGGTGGATTGGCCATGCTAAATTGTTGCTTAGTGTCCAAAGATGTGCAGGTTAGGTGGATTAGCCATGCTAAATTGCCCCTTAGTGTCCAAAGATGTGTAGGTTGGTAGATTGGCCATGTTAAATTGCTCCTTGGTATCCCTTGATGTATCGGTTCGAGGGATTGGCCATGGGAAATGTGTGGAGTTACAGGGAGAAGGCAGGTGGGAGGGCAGTGGTGAAATTAACTTTCAGAGGATTAGTGCAGACTTGATGGGCCGAATGGCATCTTTCTGAACTGCAGGGATTCAACAGCTCCGTCCATAAAGGCACTGTGGGTGTACCTACACGAGGCATGGTACATTGGGGAAACCATGCAGACGCTATGACAACGGATGAATGAACACCGCTCGACAATCACCAGGCAAGACTGTTGGGGAGCACTTCAGCGGTCACGGGCATTCAGCCTCTGATCTCCGGGTAAGCGTTCTCCAAGGCGGCCTTCATGACACACGACAGCGCAGAGTCGCTAAGCAGAAACTGATAGCCAAGTTCCACACACACGAGGACGGCCTCAACCGGGATATTGGGTTCATGTCACACTATCTGTAACCCCCACAACCTGCCTCGATGTGCAAAATCTCACTGGCTGTCCCGTCTGGAGACAATACACATCTCTTTAACCTATGCTTTATGCTCCCTCCACTCACATTGTCTGTACCTTTAAGACTTGATTAGCTGTAAAGACTCACATTCCAATCATTATTCATGTAAATTGAGTTTGTGTCTTTGTGACCTGTTTGTGATCAGAACTCCCACCCACCTGACGAAGGGACAGCCTGTTCCGAAAGCTCGTGTGGCTTTTGCTACCAAGTAAACCTGTTGGACTTTAACCTGGTGTTGTTAGACTTCTTACTGGGTGTACCTACACCTCAGGGACTGCAGTGGGTTCAGGAAGGCAGCTCACCACCCCCTTCTCCAGGGGCAATTAGGGATGGGTAATAAATGTTGTCCCAGCCAGTGAGGTACACATGAAATAATTTGAAATTGAGTGGGGTTGGAGATTGGAGCAGGATCTGCATGCGGGAGGTTTAGTTCGGCAGCAATGGTGGAATGGAAGGGGCTTATATTTAGAAAGTCTGTGCAAAACTGAGGAAATGTCCCTGTGTCTGACAGGGGATACCCCCTCGGCCGGCTTGGTAACAGACAAAGGAGGAGTCCCAGTTCCAAGCCTGCTCACGTCCAGTGATACAGCATAAGCCTCTTCCTTTTTACAATGCCTCAACTTCCCACACAGTTTCATTTAACTTTATTTCCAGGGCTGCGGAGTTTTCTGGTGATTTTCTTTTTGACAGCTCTCAGAATGAAGTTGTGAGTGGGAGTTAAAAAGGAACAGTTTGTAAGCTCGGCACCACAGCAGGAAGTTTCAACTCCAGGATAACAGTGCAGTGTGAAAACCCAGGCAAAATCTCCAGATCCCAACAAAGGTCAAACGCGGGCACAGTAGAACTTCCACACTGTCCCTGAGTACGCTCGATTGAAGAGGTGATTGCCAAAGAGACAGAAATTCAAAAACTGCAGGTTCACATTTCAACAACAATCGCAGATACCAGCACTTCTCTCACTAACACACAGTCTCCCCACTCTCAGATACCAGCTCCTCTCTCACTAACACACAGTGTCCTCACTCTCAGATACCAGCTCCTCTCTCACTAACACACAGTCTCCCCACTCTCAGATACCAGCTCCTCTCTCACTAACACACAGTGTCCCCACTCTCAGATACCAGCTCCTCTCTCACGAACACATAGTGTCCCCACTCTCAGATACCAGCTCCTCTCTCACTAACACACAGCGTCCCCACTCTCAGATACCAGCTTCTCTCTCACGAACACACAGTGTCTCACTCTCAGATACCAGCTCCTCTCTCACTAACACACAGTGTCTCACTTTCAGATACCAGCTCCTCTCTCACTAACACACAGTGTGTCCACTCTCAGATACCAGCTCCTCTCTCACTAACACAGTGTGTCCACTCTCAGATACCAGCTCCTCTCTCACTAACACACTGTGTGTCTCACTCTCAGATACCAGCTTCTCTCTCACGAACACACAGTGTCTCACTCTCAGATACCAGCTCCTCTCTCACTAACACACAGTGTCTCACTTTCAGATACCAGCTCCTCTCTCACTAACACACAGTGTGTCCACTCTCAGATACCAGCTCCTCTCTCACTAACACACAGTGTCCCCACTCTCAGATACCAGCTCCTCTCTCACTAACACACAGTGTGTCTCACTCTCAGATACCAGCTCCTCTCTCACTAACACACAGTGTGTCTCACTCTCAGATACCAGCACCTCTTTCACCAACACACAACGTCCCACTCTCAGATGTGAGCTCCACTCTCAAACACACACAGTCACTGATGTATCTGTACGATGTTAATACAACAATAGATCACACTGTCACTGACTGTATCTGACGTGATATTAATAGAGCAATAAATCACACTGTCACCGACTGTATCCGTACTGGTATTAATACAACAATATATCAAACTTTCACTGACTGTATCCCTACTGATGTTAATACAATAATAATCCAAGTCACTGACTGTATCCGTACCGATATTAATACAACACTAAATCACACTGTCACTGACTGTATCCGTACTGAAGTTAATACAATAATAAATCACACTGTCTCTGACTGTATCCGTACTGATATTAATACAAGAATAAATCATACTGTCACTGACTGTATCCGTACTGATGTTAATACAGCAATAAATCACACTGTCACTGACTGTATCCGTACTGATATTAATACAACAATAAATCACACTGTCACTGACTGTATCCGTACTGATATTAATACAACAATAAATCACACTGTCACTGACTGTATCCGTACTGATATTAATACAACAATAAATCACACTTTCACTGACTGTATCCGTACTGATATTAATACAACAATAAATCACACTGTCACTGACTGTATCCGTACTGATATTAATACAACAATAAATCACACTGTCACTGACTGTATCCGTACTGATATTAATACAACAATAAATCAAACTGTCACTGACTGTATCCGTACTGATATTAATACAACAATAAATCAAACTGTCACTGACTGTATCCGTACTGATATTAAAACATCAATAAATCACACTGTTACTGGCTGCACCATGCTGATAATAATGCATCAATAATTCACACTGACACTGACTGTATCCATACTGATATTAAGACAAGAATAAATCGCACTGTCACTGACTGTATCCGTACTGATATTAATACAATAATAAATCACACTGTCACTGACTGTATCCTTACTGATGTTAATACAACAATAAATCACACTTTCAGTGACTGTATCCGTACTGATAATAATACAACAATAAATCACACCGTCACTGACTGTATCCGTACTGATGTTAATATAACAATAAATCACACTGTCACTGACTGTACCCGTACTGATGTTAATATAACAATAAATCACACTGTCACTGACTGTAGCCATACTGATATTAATACAACAATAAATCAAACTGTCACTGACTGTATCCGTACTGATATTAATACAACAATAAATCACACTGTCACTGACTGTATCCGTACTGATATTAAGACAAGAATAAATCACACTGTCACTGACTGTATCCGTACTGATATTAATACAACAATAAATCACACTGTCACTGACTGTATCCTTACTGATGTTAATACAACAATAAATCACACTTTCAGTGACTGTATCCGTACTGATAATAATACAACAATAAATCACACCGTCACTGACTTTATCCGTACTGATGTTAATATAACAATAAATCACACTGTCACTGACTGTAGCCATACTGATATTAATACAACAATAAATCAAACTGTCACTGACTGTATCCGTACTGATATTAATACAACAATAAATCACACTGTCACTGACTGTATACGTACTGATATTAATACAACAATAAATCACACTGTCACTGACTGTATCCGTACTGATATTAATACAGCAATAAATCACACTGTTACTGACTGTATCCGTACTGATATTAATACAATAATAAATCACACTTTCACTGACTGTATCCGTACTGACATTAATACAACAATACATCACACCGTCACTGACTGTATCCGTTCTGATGTTAATACAGCAATAAATCACACTGTTACTGACTTTATCCATAGTGATATTAACACAACAATAAATCACACTGTCACTGACTGTATCCGTACTGATATTAATACAGCAAAAAATCACACTGTCACTGACTGTATCCGTTCTGATGCTAATACAGCAATAAATCACACTGTTACTGACTTTATCCGTAGTGATATTAACACAACAATAAATCACACTGTCACTGACTGTATCCGTACTGATATTAATACAGCAAAAAATCACACTGTCACTGACTGTATCCGTTCTGATGTTAATACAGCAATAAATCACACTGTTACTGACTTTATCCGTAGTGATATTAACACAACAATAAATCACACCGTCACTGAGTGTATCCGTACTGGTATTAATACATATAAATCACACTGTCACTGACTGTATCCGTACTGATGTTAATATAACAATAAATCACACTGTCACTGACTGTACCCGTACTGATGTTAATATAACAATAAATCACACTGTCACTGACTGTATCCGTACTGATATTAATACATATAAATCACACTGTCACTGACTGTATCCGTACTGATATTAATACATATAAATCACACTGTCACTGACTGTATCGGTACTGATAATAATACAACAATAAATCACACTGTCACTGACTGTATCCGTACTGATATTAATACATATAAGAACATAAGAACATAAGAAATAGGAGCAGGAGTAGGCCATCTAGCCCCTTGAGCCTGCCCCGCCATTCAATAAGATCATGGCTGATCTGACGTGGATCAGTTCCACTTACCCGCCTGATCCCCATAACCCTTAATTCCCTTACCGATCAGGAATCCATCCATCCGCGCTTGAAACATATTCAGCGAGGTAGCCTCCACCACCTCAGTGGGCAGAGAATTCCCGAGATTCACCACCCTCTGGGAGAAGAAGTTCCTCCTCAACTCTGTCTTAAACCGACCCCCCTTTATTTTGAGGCTGTGTCCTCTAGTTTTAACTTCCTTACTAAGTGGAAAGAATCTCTCCGCCTCCACCCTATCCAGCCCCCGCATTATCTTATAAGTCTCCATAAGATCCCCCCTCATCCTTCTAAACTCCAACGAGTACAAACCCAATCTCCTCAGCCTCTCCTCATAATCCAAACCCCTCATCTCCGGTATCAACCTGGTGAACCTTCTCTGCACTCCCTCCAATGCCAATATATCCTTCCTCATATAAGGGGACCAATACTGCACACAGTATTCCAGCTGCGGCCTCACCAATGCCCTGTACAGGTGCATCAAGACACCCCTGCTTTTATATTCTATCCCCCTCGCAATATAAATCACACTGTCACTGACTGCATCCGTACTGATATTCATACAGCAATAAATCACACTGTCACTGACTGCATCCGTACTGATATTAATACAGCAATAAATCACACTGTCACTGACTGTATCCGTACTGATATTAATACAGCAATAAATCACACTGTCACTGACTGCATCCGTACTGATATTAATACAGCAATAAATCACACTGTCACTGACTGTATCCGTACTGATATTAATACAGCAATAAATCACACTGTCACTGACTGTATCTGTACTGATATTAATACAGCAATAAATCACACTGTCACTGACTGTATCTGTACTGATATTAATACGGCAATAAATCACACTGTCACTGACTGTATCCATACTGATATTAATACAGCAATAAATCACACTGTTACTGGCTGTATCCGTGCTGAAATTAATGCATCAATAAATCACACTGTCACTGACTGTATCCGTACTGATATTAATACAGCAATAAATCACACAGTCACTGACTGTATCCGTACTGATATTAATACAGCAAAAAATCACACTGTCACTGACTGTATCCGTACTGATATTAATACAATAATAAATCACACTGTCACTGACTGTATCCGTACTGATATTAAGACAAGAATAAATCACACTGTCACTGACTGTATCCGTACTGATATTAATACAACATTAATCACAATGTTACTGACTGTACCCGTACTGATATTAATACAATAATAAATCACACTGTCACTGACTGTATCCGTACTGATATTAAGACAAGAATAAATCACACTGTCACTGACTGTATCCGTACTGATATTAATACATCAATAAATCACACTGTCACTGACTGTATCCGTACTGATATTAATACAACAATAAATCACACTGTCACTGACTGTATCCGTACTGATATTAATACAACAATAAATCACACCGTCACTGACTGTATCCGTTCTGATGTTAATACAGCAATAAATCACACTGTCACTGACTGTATCCGTACTGATATTAAGACAAGAATAAATCACACTGTCACTGACTGTATCCGTACTGATATTAATACAACATTAATCACAATGTTACTGACTGTACCCGTACTGATATTAATACAATAATAAATCACACTGTCACTGACTGTATCCGTACTGATATTAAGACAAGAATAAATCACACTGTCACTGACTGTATCCGTACTGATATTAATACATCAATAAATCACACTGTCACTGACTGTATCCGTACTGATATTAATACAACAATAAATCACACTGTCACTGACTGTATCCGTACTGATATTAATACAACAATAAATCACACCGTCACTGACTGTATCCGTTCTGATGTTAATACAGCAATAAATCACACTGTCACTGACTGTATCCGTACTGATATTAATACAACAATAAATAATATGTTTGATGGCAGCGGGGAGAAGCTTTTCTTGAGTCGGTTTGTACGTGACCTTCAGACCTTTTTGTTTTTTTGCTCCAAAAGAAGGTGGAGGAGAGAATGTCCGGGGTGCGTGGAGTCCTTGATTATACTGGCTCTTTTTCCGAGTCAGCGGGAACTGTAGACGGAGTCAGTTGATGTTTTGGAGCTGAATTAAAGAGAGTAAGAGAGAGTTGGCACAGCAGAGAAAGAGAAAGTCTGATTAAAAACAGACAAGAGAGAGAGCGAAACCGAGAAAGTGGAGAAAATCGAGGTGGAGGTGAAACTGGCTGCTTTCCCGAGGCAGCAGGAAGTGTAGACAGAATCAATGTAGCCCGGTGGGGAAAATCTTTCTCAGTGACGTTGGGGGGAGCTGGGAGTTGAAATGTACTGCCCGAGAGCTTGGCTGTGATCAGGCTGAATGGAGACTTCCAGAAAGAAATGGGAGAGTATGAATAGCAACAGAACGTAAGAGAAAAGGAGCGGAAGTGTCGCTGGGTGAATCACTCACACCGAGAGGTGCTGAATGGCCGTAAATATTCTCCAATTCTATGACACATGGAAACATAGAAACTACAAGCAGGAGGAGGCCATTCAGCCCTTCGAGCCTGCTCCACCATTAATCATGATCATGGCTGATCATTAAATTCAATACCCTGATCTCCCCTCTCCCCATATCCCTCGATCCCTTTAGCCCCAAGAGCGATATCTAATTTCTTCTTGAAATCACACAATGTTTTGGCCTCAACTACTTTCTGTGTTAATTCCACACATTCACCACCCTCTGGGTGGAGAAATTTCTCCTCACCTCAGTTCTAAAAGGTTCACCCCTTATCCTCAAACTATGGCCCTAAGTCCTTTCTCAGAAGACTAAGGAAATTCAGCATATCAGCTATGACTCTCACCAACTTTTCCAGATGCATAGGGATATCGGGGTAGGGCCTGGGTGGGATTGTGGTCGGTGCAGACTCGATGGGCCAAATGGCCTCTTTCTGCACTGTAGGGTTTCTATGATTCGATGATTCACCATAGAAAGCATTCTTTCTGGTTGTATCACAGCTTGGTATGGCTCCTGCTCTGCTAAAGGCCACAAGAAACTACAAAAGGTTGTGAATGTCGCCCAATCCATCACGCAAACCAGCCTCCCATCCATTGACACTGTCTACACTTCCCGCTGCCTCGGCAAAACAGCCAGCATAATTAAGGACCCCATGCACCCTGGACATTCTCTCGTCCACCTTCTTCCTTCGGGAAAAAGATACAAAAGTCTGAGGTCACCTACCAACCGACTCAAGAACAGCTTTTCCCTGCTGCTGTCAGACTTTTGAATGGACTTACCTTGCATTAAGTTGATCTTTCTCTATACCCTAGCTATGATTGTAACACTACATTCTGCACACTCGTTTCCTTCTCTATGAACGGAATATTTTGTCTACATAGTGCGCAAGAAACAATATCTTTCACTGTAAGTTACCACATGTGACAATAAATCAAATCAAATCAAAAAGTTCTGGACTCCCCACCATTGGGAACATTCTTTCTGAATCTACCCTGTCCAAGCCCGTGAGAACTTTATAAGTTTCTATGAGATCCCCCCCCTCACTCTTCTAAATTCCAGTGAATATAATCCTAACCGACTTAGTCTCTCCTCATATGACAGACCTGCCATCCCAGGAATCAGCCTGGTAAACCTTCGCTGTACTCCCTCTATAGCAAGGACATCCTTCCTCAGATAAGGACACCAAAACTGCACACAATACTCCAGGTGAGGCCTCACCAACTCCCTGTACAATTGTAGCAAAACATCCCTATCCCTATACTCAAATCCTCTCGCTATGAAGGCCAACACACCATTTGCCTTCTTTACTGCCTGCTGTACCTGCCCGCTTACATTCAGTGACTGATGTATGAGGACTCTAAGGTCTTGTTAGCACCCCCCCACCGCCCACCGCCCCCCCCCAACTCCCCCTCACTTGGCCCAGACCTCAGTGGCCTCTTTTTGCTCAACACAGAACATCTTCCTCCGGGAATTTCCGGAGTGAGAGAGGGACTAATTTACATCACACATTCCACCAGGTCTGACTGATGCCAAAAAGTACCCAAGAACTTGTTAAACAGCTTCTGAATTCCTGCAGTGATCTCAGTCTTTTGGCTCAGCCATCAGTGCCAACGCGAGAGAGAAAAACACACAGTCTGCCCTCAGTTGTAGCCGCGTTTCCCCTTCAGGGTTGGGGGGGGGGGGGTAACGGGGTGCAGTTGAGGGAGATGTGGGATGGGGGGAGGTCAGTGTCAGTGAAAACTCGAAAAGCCTGAGGCCTTCTGTGCTAAGGCCTGCCTGGAGTCAGACGAGCTATTCTGTTCATAGAATGCCTGCAGTGCAGAAAGAGGCCATTCGGCCCATCGAGTCTGCACCGACAACAATCCCACCCAGGCCCTATTCCTGTAACCCCACTCATTTACCCTGTCAATCCCCATGATACTAAGGGGCAATTTAGCATGGCCAATCCCCCTAAACTACACAGCTTTGGACACCAAGGGGCAATTTAGCATGGCCAATCCACCTAACCTGCACATCTTTGGACACTAAGGGGCAATTTAGCATGGCTAATCCACCTAACCTGCATATCTTTGGACACCAAGGGGCAATTTAGCATGGCCAATCCACCTAACCTGCACATCTTTGGACACCAAGGGGCAATTTAGCATGGCCAATCCACCTAACTTGCACATCTTTGGACACCAAGGGGCAATTTAGCATGGCCAATCCACCTAACCTGCACATCTTTGGACACCAAGGGGCAATTTAGCATGGCTAATCCACCTAACCTGTACATCTTTGGACACCAAGGGGCAATTTAGCATGGCTAATCCACCTAACCTGTACATCTTTGGACACCAAGGGGCAATTTAGCATGGCTAATCCACCTAACCTGTACATCTTTGGACACCAAGGGACAATTTAGCATGGCCAATCCCCCTAACCTACACATTTTTGGACACTAAGGGGCAATTTAGCATGGCCAATCCCCCTAACCTACACATTTTTGGACACTAAGGGGCAATTTAGCATGGCCAATCCACCTAACCTGCGTACCTTTGCAGTGTGGGAGGAAACCGGAGCACCCGGAGGAAACCCACGCAGACACGGGGAGAACGTACAGACTCTGCACAGACAGTGACCCGAGCCGGGAATCGAATCCCGGCCCGGCCGCTGTGAGGCAGCCACTGTGTTGTGAAGTTGGGGAGAGTATTTGTAGATTGGTGAGGTAGGAAGTTAGAATTTGGTGATTGTAAAATGCGGTGGGAGAATGCCTTGCGCGGTCCTGTTAAAAGGTGGCGCTTTTTCTGTGCTTAGAGATTTAAGAGCCCAGACTGAAATATTTGTGTCGAAAGGCCAAGCAGCAGTTTTTACCAAGACAACAGGGTTTTGAATTTAGCCAATCAATTTGAATCAGGCACTTAGATACCAAAAACCTATTCCATTTAAATCTGATGGTTTTGACAACTTGGACCAATCCGATTGTGGGAAATATCGATATGTCATCATCGGTATCAAAGAGAGGGGCAGTGGGACAAAGGTGAGAGCAACTGCCATCTGCCAGAGCTAATACCTCTGAGCTTTCAGCTCTTGAGAGAGAGGGAAGTGCTGGCTCTCGTAGCTTCATCTGTGTCTTAGAGAAAGCACCATCTAGATAGCAAATAAGAAAGAAGTCCCAGAGAGAAGAATCAACAGAGAAGGCCCAGAATATTCTGGAAGACACAAAACCTGGTTGTAATTTACAGAGTGACTAAATTCTATTTCGTTAATGAGTGGGAACTGGATTTATTTGAACAGCATTCTATTAGAATCTTGTTTATTTGGGAATAGTTAATGTTCGAAGGGATTTATTGGTTTTTTTTATTAATTCATGGGACATGAGCATCGCTGGCTGGCCAGCATTTATTGCCCATCCCTAGTTGCCTTTGGAGGGCAGTTGAGAGTCAACCACATTGCTGTGGCTCTGAAGTCACATGTAGGCCAGTCCGGGTAAGGACGGCAGATTTCCTTCCCTAAAGGACATTAGTGAACCAGATGGGGTTTTTCCCGACAATCGACAATGGTTTCATGGTCATCAGTAGACTCTTAATTCAAGATATTTTTTATTGAATTCAAATTCCACCATCTGCCGTGGTGGGATTCGAACCCAGGTCCCCGGAACATTCGCTGAGTTTCTGGATTAATAGTCTAGCAAAAATACCACTGAGCCATCGTCTCCCCTTAATAGTTTAGTTAATTTGCCCACTGTTTGCTCATTGTTACGTGTTGATTTTAGAGACAGTGTCAGGGATTTATTTTATATTTAACCATTAGGAGTTGCTGTGAACCTCACACACACTTTTTACAGATTATGGGGCGAGGTATTCCTCTTTTGGTGTTTCGGAGTTAATTGTCAGAGGGGGCATCAACTTCCACTTTATAATACTTGGTAATGGGTTACCGGCAAACAGCTTGGGCCCTGTCTGCGACAGCAGGCCTCCGGTTAAACTGGTTGTAAACTCCTGTCAGTCCTGTCTCAGGGCCGACCCTCCAAAATGGCAACTCCTTCTGCTCCACCTCCCTCGAGAAGGGCCTGGGATGAGATAAGTTGCACCTTTACTCGGTCGGGGTGGTGGTAGGGGGGTGGGGGTACACTCGTGGTTTTAATATCATGGGTCAGATCCCACATCCCCTGAATACCCAGGTTAACATACTTTCTCCACTCACTGCAAGTTCAATAAACTCCCTACTACACTCCCCATCTACTTTACCAGACTGATACCTGGGATGTATGTGTCATAGAACATAGAACATAGAACAGTACAGCACAGAACAGGCCCTTCGGCCCACGATGTTGTGCCGAGCTTTATCTGAAACCAAGATCAAGCTATCCCACTCCCTATCATCCTGGTGTGCTCCATGTGCCTATCCAATAACCGCTTAAATGTTTCTAAAGTGTCTGACTCCACTATCACTGCAGGCAGTCCATTCCACACCCCAACCACTCTCTGCGTAAAGAACCTACCTCTGATATCTGTCCTGTATCTCCCACCACGAACCCTATAGTTATGCCCCCTTGTAATAGCTCCATCCACCCGAGGAAATAGTCTTTGAACGTTCACTCTATCTATCCCCTTCATCATTTTATACACCTCTATTAAGTCTCCCCTCAGCCTCCTCCGCTCCAGAGAGAATAGCCCTAGCTCCCTCAACCTTTCCTCATATGACCTACCCTCCAAACCAGGCAGCATCCTGGTAAATCTCCTCTGCACTCCTTCCAGCGCTTCCACATCCTTCCTATAGTGAGGTGACCAGAACTGCACACAATATTCCAAATGTGGTCTCACCAAGGTCCTGTACAGTTGCAGCATAACCCCACGGCTCTTAAACTCCAACCCCCTGTTAATAAAAGCTAACACACTACAGGCCTTCTTCACAGCTCTATCCACTTGAGTGGCAACCTTTAGAGATCTGTGGATATGGACCCCAAGATCTCTCTGTTCCTCCACAGTCTTCAGAACCCTACCTTTGACCCTGTAATCCACATTTAAATTAGTCCTACCAAAATGAATCACCTCACATTTATCAGGGTTAAACTCCATTTGCCATTTTTCAGCCCAGCTTTGCATCCTATCTATGTCTCTTTGCAGCCTACAACAGCCCTCCACCTCATCCACTACTCCACCAATCTTGGTGTCATCAGCAAATTTACTGATCCACCCTTCAGCCCCCTCCTCTAAGTCATTAATAAAAATCACAAAGAGCAGAGGACCAAGCACTGATCCCTGCGGCACACCGCTAGCAACCTGCCTCCAATCCGAAAATTTTCCATCGACCACCACCCTCTGTCTTCGGTCAGACAGCCAGTTGCCTATCCAATCGGCCAACTTTCCCTCTATCCCACACCTCCTCACTTTCATCATAAGCCGACCATGGGGGACCTTATCAAACGCCTTACTAAAATCCATGTATATGACATCAAATGCCCTACCTTCATCAACACACTTAGTTACCTCCTCAAAAAATTCTATCAAATTTGTGAGGCACGACTTGCCCTTCACGAATCCGTGCTGACTATCTCGGATTAATCCGCATCTTTCTAAATGGTCGTAAATCCCATCCCTAAGGACCCTTTCCATCAATTTACCAACCACCGAAGTAAGACTAACCGGTCTATAATTACCAGGGTCATTTCTATTCCCTTTCTTAAACAGAGGAACAACATTCACCATTCTCCAGTCCTCTGGCACCATCCCCGTGGACAGCGAGGACCCAAAGATCAACGCCAAAGGCTCTGCAATCTCATCCCTTGCCTCCCAAAGAATCCTAGGATACATTTCATCAGGCCCAGGGGACTTATCGACCTTCAGTTTATTCAAAACTGCCAAGACATCCTCCCTCCGAACATCTATTTCCTCCAGCCTATTAGCCTGTAACACCTTCTCTTCCTCAAAAACATGGCCCCTCTCCTTGGTGAACACTGAAGAAAAGTATTCATTCATCACCTCGCCTATCTCTACTGACTCCATACACAAGTTCCCACTACTGTCCTTGACCGGCCCTAACCTCACCCTGGTCATTCTTTTATTCCTCACATAAGAGTAAAAAGCCTTGGGGTTTTCCTTGATCCGACCCGCCAAGGACTTCTCATGTCCCCTCCTAGCTCTCCTAAGCCCCTTTTTCAGCTCATTCCTTGCTAACTTGTAACCCTCAATCGAGCCATCTGAACCTTGTTTCCTCATCCCGACATAAGCTTCCCTCTTCCTTTTCACAAGACATTCCACCTCTTTTGTGAACCATGGTTCCCTCACTCGGCCATTTCCTCCCTGCCTGACAGGAACATACCTATCAAGGACATCCAGTATTTGTTCCTTGAAAAAATTCCACTTTTCATTAGTTCCTTTCTCTGACAGTTTCTGTTCCCAACTTATGCCCCCTAATTCTTGCCTAATCGCATCATAATTACCCCTCCCCCAATTGTAAACCTTGCCCTGCCGTACGGCCCTATCCCTCTCCATTGCAATAACAAAAGACACCGAATTGTGGTCACTATCTCCAAATTGCTCTCCCACAACCAAATCTAACACTTGGCCCGGTTCATTTCCCAGTACCAAATCCAATGTGGCCTCACCTCTAGTCGGCCCATCCACATATTGTGTCAGGAAACCCTCCCGCACACACTGCACAAAAACTGCCCCATCCAAACTATTTGACCTACAAAGGTTCCAATCAATATTTGGAAAGTTAAAGTCCCCCATGACAACTACCCTGTGACCCCCACACATATCCATAATCTGCTTAGCAATTTCTGTGTCAAGTGGAATTTTCCCCTACCACCTGCCACAGGAGTCAGTTTGGTTGCGAATGATTCCGGTGTTGAGAGGGTTGGCTTATGAGGAGAGACTGAGTAGAGTGGGACTATACTCTTTGGAATTCAGATGAATGAGGGGGGATCTTCTAGAAACATCTAAGATTATGAAGGGAATAGATAAGATAGAAGCAGGGAGGTTGGGTGAAACTAGAACTAGGGAGCATGGCCTCAAAATAAGGGGGAGCAGATTTAGGACTGAGTTGAGGAGGAACTTCACCCAAAGGGTTGGGAATCTGTGGAATTCCCTGCCCAGTGAAGCAGTTGAGGCTCCCTCATTGAATGTTTTTAAGGCAAAGACAGACTTTTAAACAGTGAAGGAATTAAGGGTTATGATGAGCGGGTGGGTAAGTGGAGCTGAGTCCACGAAAAGATCAGCCATGGTCTTATTGAATGGCGGAGCAGGCTCGAGAGGCCAGATGGCCTACTCCTTGGAGAAGATTCTTAGAGAAAGGATGTATGCGCATTTAGAAAGGAATAAACTCATTAACGATAGTCAGCATAGTTTTGTGAGAGGGAGGTCATGCCTCACTAACCTGGTGGTGTTTTTTGAAGAAGTGACCAGAATGGTTGATGAAGGAAGGGCCGTGGATGTTGTCTATATGGACTTTAGTAAAGCGTTTGACAAAGTCCCTCATGGTAGGCTAGTGAAAAAGGTTGAATCTCATGGGATAAAGGGGGAGGTGGCTAGATGGGTGGAGAACTGGCTTGGTCATAGAAGACAGAGGGTGGTAGTGGAAGGGTCTTTTTCCGGCTGGAGGCCTGTGACTAGTGGTGTTCCGCAGGGCTCTGTATTGGGACCTCTGCTGTTTGTGATTTATATAAATGATCTGGAAGAAGGAGTAACTGGGGTGATCAGTAAGTTTGCGGACGACACAAAACTGGCAGGACTTGCAGATAGTGAGGAACATTGTCAGAGGCTACAGAAGGATATAGATAGGCTGGAAATTTGGGCAAAGAAATGGCAGATGGAGTTCAATCCTGATAAATGCGAAGTGATGCATTTTGGTGGGAATAATGTAGGGAGGAGCTACACGATAAATGGAAGAACCATAAAGGGTGTAGAGACGCAGAGGGACCTGGGTGTGCAAGTCCACAGATCTTTGAAGGTGACGTCACAGGTGGAGAAGGTGGTGAAGAAGGCATATGGCATGCTTGCCTTTATAGGACGGGGCATAGAGTATAAAAGTTGGGGTCTGATGTTGCAGATGTATAGAACGTTGGTTCGGCCGCATT
Source organism: Mustelus asterias (assembly GCF_964213995.1). Classification (NCBI taxonomy): domain Eukaryota; kingdom Metazoa; phylum Chordata; class Chondrichthyes; order Carcharhiniformes; family Triakidae; genus Mustelus; species Mustelus asterias. The sequence continues at coordinate 7,393 of NW_027592506.1, read as the reverse complement.
TGGAATACTGCGTCCAGTTCTGGTCGCCACACTACCAGAAGGACGTGGAGGCTTTGGAGAGAGTACAGAGGAGGTTTACCAGGATGTTGCCTGGTATGGAGGGGCTTGGTTATGAGGAGAGATTGGGGAAACTGGGGTTGTTCTCCTTGGAAAGACGGAGGATGAGGGGAGACTTAATAGAGGTGTATAAAATTATGAAAGGCATAGATAGGGTGAACGGTGGGAAGCTTTTCCCCGGGTCGGTGGTGACGTTCACGAGGGGTCATAGGTTCAAGGTGAAGGGGGGGAGGTTTAACACAGATATCAGAAGGACATATTTTACAGAGAGGGTTGTGGGGGCCTGGAATGTGTTGCCGGGCAAGGTGGTGGAGGCGGACACACTGGGAACGTTTAAGACTTATCTAGACAGCTATATGAACGGAGTGGGAATGGAGGGATACAAAAGAGTGGTCTAGTTTGGACCAGGGAGCGGCGCGGGCTAATTGTTCTTTGTTTCTCGTTTCAAGGCTTCATTCTATGATCATCTTGCTGGTGCCAGTACAGAGCGAGACTGCGGATAGTTGGGAACCTGTCTCGGGGGCAGGGAATTCAGATGGTGTTCGTAAAGCAGAAGTGGAAATGAATAGGGTTGGGAAGTATTTTCTGATCAGGGCCAGTGTGATCTCCTGGACTCGTTTCGATCGCCACAGGGGGTCGGAGAGGAATTTCCCAGATTTTTTTTTTCCCCATATTGGCCCTGGGGTTTTCACTCTGGGTTTTCGCCTCTCCCTGGAGATCGCATGGTCTGGAATGGGGGGGTGGGGGTGAGTTAATAGGTTGTAATGAACAAAGCATCGTAGCTGTGAGGGACAGCTCGGTGGATAGGATATTAGGATGTAGATAGGCTGGAAAATTGGGCGGGGATCCTGGATTCAGGATTCAATCCTGGACCGGGGAGCGGCGCGGGCTTGGAGGGCCGAAGGGCCTGTTCCTGTGCTGTATTGTTCTTTGTTCTTTGTTCCTGCTCCCAGTTCTTATGTTCTTATGTGTGGAATTTGCTACCACAGAGAGTCGCGGACGCTGTGTGATTTCAAGAAGAAATTAGATATAACTCTTGGAGCTAAAGGGATCAAGGGATATGGGGGGGAAGTGTGGGGATCAGGATATTGAATTCGATGATCAGCCATGATCAAGGTGGATGGTGGAGCAGGCTCGAAGGGCTGAATGGCCTCCTTCCGCTTCTAGTTTTGATGAAATGTTTTCTCTCAGAGGGCGGTGAGTGTCTGGAACTCTCTTCCTCAGAAGGTAATGGAAGCAGAGTCTTGGAATATATTGAAGGCAGAGCGAGATAGAAAGGTGAAAGGTTATTGGGGGGTAGAGGTCACAATCAGATCAGCCAATGCAGAGCAGGCTCAAGGGGCAAATCCTGCTCCTCGTTTGTATGTTTGAGTGTGACGGTAGAGTCGAGACTTGGCCCCTGAGTGTTCTATCTCGAATCTTAAGGCAGTGTCCCTTTGTTCGAGACTGCAATGGTTCTAGATTTTCACCACCTCCTCCAAGTCAATTAAGAGGAGCAATTTTACCAGGGGCCCTTAATGAATGAGAAAAATCACTGGGTCCCTCGCAGAGGAAATAGTTTCCCTTTATCAATCTTATCAAACCTTTTGCATTGGCCGTGTTAAATTCTCCCTCAGTTTACCCGAACAGGCACTGGAGTGTGGCGACTCGGGGATTTTCACAGTAATTTCTTTGCGATGTTAATGTCAGACTAATTGTGACACTAATAAATAAACATTAAAACTTAAACTCATCTCAATTGGTGCGCCCTGTTTTTAAAAATTCTTTCATGGGATGTGGGCGTCGCCGACTGGGCCAGCATTAATTGCCCCTTGAACTGAGTGTCTTGCTCGGCCATTTCAGAGGGCAGTGGATTTGAACCCACGAAGGACATTAACTTGAATCTCTGGATTACTCGTCAGGTGACATTATGTCCATATGACCATCTCTCGCCCCCGTCCTAGAGGGAATACAGGCCTCGTCCACGCAAATAGTTCTTGAAATGTAACCCAGTCAACCCTCTACGTATTATTGGGGGGGAATCTGCCCGGGATATAGGAACACCGTGTCCTGAACTCCTCGGGATACAAGGACAGAGTGACACATTGTCCTGCTCTCCTCCTGCTCCGGTTAGACCAGGATGGAGGTGGGGTGGGGTGGCAAACAAGATGGCCGCCAGACAGCTAGGCCGGAAATCCCGCCTCTGCTTCCTCCCGCTGCCATTATCCCCAGGGTTGTAGTGCGAGGCGGAGTGGGGGGTGGGGTTGGGAGTGAGGGAGCGGCCACCAAACAGCCCCTGCTTCTTCACGAACAATCTGATTTGCATCGTTGTCGGTTCATTGAGAGGGTGCGAGTGGAAAGTTTATTTATTAATAATTATATTCAGCGATGGGGCTGGATTTGAACAGCTGCCGGGCTCTACACCAGCTGTGGGGAGGCAGGAACCGTGAGACGGAGGCGGGGGAGAGATTTAGCACGGTAAGTGGATTAATTTATGTCTCTCTGAGTTCACACTCCAAATTCACCTCAGCCTTGGGCCAAGTGAGAACTCGCTGAATTTACTTTCCACTGACAAATATCCAACTTAACCCAGCGACTTAATTGTACACAACTGTTCCTTCTGCGTGCTGCCTCTGTTCAAATGATTTCAGGGGAATGAGACAGTTTATCTACACCCATTATTCTAAAGGCACATTTGATGATTATGCCCCACTGCTCAGTTGAACGTTTGAGCTGGTGGTGTGAGTAAGGTTTTTAAACTTGCCCGAACTGGGATTAAATTGGACGCAATCTGACAATGGAAAAGGGTAGGGCTGGATTCTCCCACAGGCCGAGTGCCTCAGGAATCAGGAGCGGGAGTGGGGCAATTCAGCCCTACGAGCCCACTCTGTCATTCAATCAGATCATGGCTGATCTTATCCTGCTCTCAGCTCCACTTTCCTGCCTCCTCCCCATCGCCCTTTATCTCACTTTCCATCATGGAATCCCTAAAGTGCAGGAAGAGGCCATTCGGCCCCTTGGGTCTGCACTGACTCTCCAACGGAGTAACCCACCAAGAGCCTAACCCAATAACCCCATGCATTCAGCTGCTAATTCCCCTGAACCTAGGACACTAAGGGGAACTTTATCATGACCAATCCCCTTAACCCACACATCTTTGGACACTAAGGGGTAATTTAGCATGGCCAATACACCTAACCTGTGGGAGGAAACTGGAGCACCTGGAGGAAACCCACGCAGACACGGGGAGAACGTGCAAACTCCACACAAACAGTGACCCGAGGCCAGAATCGAACTCAGGTCCCTGGCGCTGTGAGGCAGCAGTGCTGACCACTGCACTGTAGAAACATATCTATCTCTTTCTTGAATCTGTTGATTGATTCTGCCTCCACTGGACGCTGGGACACTCGTTCCACGGATTCACAACCCTCGGAGAGAAGTAGCTTCTCCTCATAGAAATAATAATCATAGAAATAATCATAGAAACCCTACAGTGCGGAAGGAGGCCATTCGGCCCATCGAGTCTGCACCGACCACAATCCCACCCAGGCCCTACCCCCATATCCCTACATATTTTACCCGCTAATCCCTCTAACCTACGCATCCCAGGACACTAAGGGGCAATTTTAGCTTGGCCAATCGACCTAACCCGCACATCTTTGGACTGTGGGAGGAAACCGGAGCACCCGGAGGAAACCCACGCATACACGAGGAGAATGTGCAAACTCCACACAGACAGTGACCCGAGCCGGGAATCGAACCCAGGTCCCTGGAGCTGTGAAGCAGCAGTGCTAACCACTGTGCTACCGTGCCGCTTTGCCCCTGCCTCCTCTCACTTCATGGGTGGGAATTTTTTGGCTGAGCTCGCCCTGAAACCGGAAAATCCCACCCGAGGTCAACGGGCCCCACCCTTCCCCCGCCCTCCGATTCCCATGGCAGGTGGGACGGGAAACTTCCGTCCTTATCTATGCCTTCTTGTTCTGGACTGTGCCACAAGGGGGAACATCTGTTTAATGCCCACCTTATCAAACCCCTTTAGAATTTTATATACCTCGATCAGATCCCCCCTCCCCTCATTCTTCTGAACTCCAGCTAGTACCAGCCCAAGTTATTCAACCACTCCTTGTACGACAACCCTTTCAACCCCGGAATCAAACTGGTGAATCTCCTCTGAACTGCCTCTAATGCCATCATATCCTTCCTCAAATAAGGAGACCAGAACTGGACACAATACTCCAGATGTGGTCTCACCAGCATCCTATACAATTGCAACAACATTTCTCTACTTTTATATTCCAGTCCCTTTGCAATAAATACCAACATCTCATTTGCCTTTTTCATTACATGCTGCGCCTGCAAACCAACTTTCTGCGATTCACGCACAAGGACACCCAGATCCCTCTGCACTGATGCATTTTGAATCTGCTTTCCATTTAGGTAACAGTTCACCCTTTTATTTTTCTTGCCAAAATGGACAACCTCACATTTATCCACATTAAACTCCATCTGCCAGATGCTGGCCCATTCTCTTAGCCTATCTATATCTGTCCGTAAACTCTTTGGGTGGGATTTTCCAGCCACGCTCACCCCAAGACGGCACGGTGGCGTAGTGATTCGCACCGCTGCCTCACAGCGCCAGGGACCCGGGTTCAATTCCCGGCTTGGGTGACTGCCTGTGTGGAAACTGCACATTCTCCCCGTGTCTGCGTGGGGTTTCCTCCGGGTGCTCCGGTTTCCTCCCACAGTCCAAAGATGTGCGGGGTTAGGTTGATTGGCCGTGCTAAATTGCCCTTAGTTTCAGGGGGATGAGCAGAGTAAATATGTGGGGGTACGGGGATAGGGATTGTTGTCGGTGCAGGCTCGATGAGCCAAATGGCCTTCTTCTGTACTGCAGGGATTCTATAATTCTAAGACCACAAAATCCATCCGAGATCAACTGACCTTTGCATGGCCCCTGTCCTGCCTGCTACAATCCTGTGGCAGGTGGGACGGGAAAGTTCTGCCCTTTATCTCCTCATCATAGCCTGCTACAAGAACTAGGTAAGAAGTCTCACAACACCAGGTTAAAGTCCAACAGGTTTATTTGGTAGCAAATACCATAAGCTTTCGGAGCGCTGTTCCTTCATCAGATGGAGTGGAAATGCACATTTCCACTCCATCTGACGAAGGAACAGTGCTCCGAAAGCTTATGGTATTTGCTACCAAATAAACCTGTTGGACTTTAACCTGGTGTTGTGAGACTTCTTACTGTGTTCACCCCAGTCCAACGCCGGCATCTCCACATCATAAGAACTAGGAGCAGGAGTAGGCCATCTGGCCCCTCGAGCCTGCTCCGCCATTCAATAAGATCATGGCTGATCTTTTCGTGGACTCTGCTCCACTTACCCGCCCGCTCACCGTAACCCTTAATTCCTTCACTGTTCAAAAATCTATCTATCCCTGCCTAAAAAACATTCAATGAGGTCGCCTCAACTGCCTCACTGGGCAGGGAATTCCACAGATTCACAACCCTTTGTGTGAAGAACATAGAACATAGAACATTACAGCGCAGTACAGGCCCTTCGGCCCTCGATGTTGCGCCGACCAGTGGTACCAATCTAAAGCCCCTCTAATCTACACTATTCCAATATCATCCATATGTTTATCCAATAACCACTTGAACGCTCTCAACGTTGACGAGTCCACTACTGCTGCAGGCAGAGCATTCCACGCCCTTACTACTCTCTGAGTAAAGAACCTACCTCTGACATCTGTCTTATATCTCTCACCCCTCAATTTAAAGCTATGTCCCCTCGTGCTAACCAACACCATCCGAGGAAAAAGGCTCTCACTATCCACCCTATCTAATCCTCTGATCATCTTGTATGCCTCTATTAAGTCACCTCTTAACCTTCGTCTCTCTAACGAAAACAACCTCAAGCCCTTCAGCCTTTCCTCATACGATTTTCCCACCATACCAGGCAACATCCTGGTAAATCTCCTCTGCACCCTTTCCAACACTTCCACATCTTTCCTATAATACGGCGACCAGAACTGTACGCAATACTCCAAATGCAGCCGCACCAGAGTTTTGTACAGTTGCAGCATGACCTCCTGGCTCCGAAACTCAATCCCTCTACCAATAAAAGCTAACACTCCGTACGCCTTCTTAACAACCCTATCAACCTGGATGCCAACTTTCAGGGATCTATGCACATGGACACCCAGATCCCTCTGTTCATCCACACTACCAAGTATCTTACCATTAGCCCAGTACTCTGTATTCCTGTTGCTCCTTCCAAAGTGAATCACCTCACACTTTTCCGCATTAAACTCCATTTGCCACCTCTCAGCCCAGGCTCTGCAGCTTATCTATGTCCCTCTGTAACCTGCCACTTCCCTCCGCACTGTCTACAACTCCACCGACTTTAGTGTCATCCGCAAATTTACTAATCCATCCTTCCACACCCTCATCCAGGTCATTAATAAAAATGACAAATAGCAGTGGCCCCAAAACAGATCCTTGCGGTAAGAAGTTCCTCTTCAACTCAGTCCCAAATTTGCTCCCCCTTATTTTGAGGCCATGCCCCCCATTTCTCGTTTCACCCACCAGTAGAAACAACCTCCCTGCTTCTATCAACCAAGAAGGCATATGGCATGCTTGCCTTCATCGGCCGGGGCATTGAGTTTAAAAATTGGCATGTCATGTTGCAGCTTTATAGAACCTAAGTTAGGCCGCACTTGGAATCTAGTGTTCAAGTCTGGTCGCCACACTACCAGAAGGATGTGGAGGCTTTGAAGAGGGTACAGAAAAGATTTACCAGGATGTAAATCTAACCCTCTCATACAACGGAAAGAAGAAAGAAAGCACTTGCATTCATATCGCACCTCGGGACATCCTGTTCTCGCTGGCTGAGGACAAGAAAACTCAGCGGCTAATTGGCGCACAGCAGGATTCCACAGGGAACAATGGTCCCGTGACCAAGAGTGGGAGATGGAAAAAAAAAGGCTGGATTCCAATAATATTGGCTACAGGAGGAACATCACCCCTGGAACGACGAGGTCAGGCATGAGAGAGACAGCCCTCGGCCGAGGTCTTCTGAGTTCGACTTGTGGCTTAGGGCACCAGGCTCACGCGGTTATAGGTGGGGGCGGGCGAAAGCGCGGAGGCTGTCCCCACTCGGTCTCCGAATGACGAACGGTCATTGAAAAGGAAACCTCAGGCACTCGGCAAGTTCCTTAATTCGAGCTTTCAGTCTGAGAGGAAATTTCCAACCGTCAGACCTTCACTGGCCCAAATGTCAAAGAGGAGGAGGATTGGAGAGTTAGAGAGAGGAGGGGGGAGGGGGGTGGGGGGGGGGGGGGAGTTAGATAGCGG
>NW_027592505.1:42500-45000 GCF_964213995.1 Mustelus asterias | reverse complement strand
CAACGACACCCAACCGCCACGGATTCCCACGACAAAAATGCAAGCACTCGCACGCGCAACAGAGGGAAGAAAAGCACGGCACGACCGAGCACCGATCCAGGCATCAAGCGTCACACGCGTCAAGCTGCCGTCCTCCACGCGACGGCACTGAACGGCCACGGCAACCCACCGGCAGGCAACCGAGCACGGACCACGCGAGGCAACGTGTCCGGAGACGTCCAGCGGACAGTCACTCCACTCTCTCACTCTCTGTGCCGGAGCACCCAACCGAGCCAACTCTTGCGGATCCTTCCCGTGGACGAGCCACACACACACATCAACAGAGAGTCAACCCCCCTGGCCCGAGCCTAACGGAAGGCACACACGGTCCCGGCAGCGAGGCAGTCACGTTCTCTCTCTCTGGCAACCCGATGACAGCCGTGCCGGCGACCCCGAGGTGGCTGGGCCAGTGCGGGAGCGGGCAGTGCCGACGAGCCCGGAGGCGGACGCCGGCACCCAAGAGGTCAAGCTCTCCGACGCGGATTACTCTGGGTCTGCACTTAGGGGGACAGAGAGGACGGCACCTCTGCGACACCCCAGCCGCGCTCTTCGGCGCACGGATGCGCGCGAAGTGCGATTGATTGTCAAGCGACCCTCAGACAGACGTAGCCCCGGGAGGAACCCGGGGCCGCAAAGTGCGTTCAAAGTGTCGATGATCAATGTGTCCTGCAATTCACATTAATTCTCGCAGCTAGCTGCGTTCTTCATCGACGCACGAGCCGAGTGATCCACCGCTAAAAGTTGTATCGGGTTTCGGATCGGTTGCCCGATCCTGGGACGCGCAAAACGCTCCCCCGCCGACGTGACGGTGGAGCCCCAGCCTGGCGCGTACCACGGCGTGAGCCCGGAGGCGCACGCACTCGAGCGACAATCAAGCGAAAAAAAGGAGGAATCAGGGCGCTCGCAGGCGTTGAGTGCCGGCGTGGGTGAGGGGCCGGGGCCCGCCACGCGCCGTCACGCCCCGCAACAGCCAGAGGCAGAGTTCTCTGGTGTCACCGTCTGGCGGTAGGCTCGAGAGTCGAGGCGAGGCCGCAGCGGACTGAGTCGGGTGCAAGCCGCGGAGGACAGGCCGACGCTACGGGCGCAAGCCGACCCCGCACGCCCCAACCTCGGCGGGCTGGGGAAGGGGGCGCGGCGGAACGCTCGCAAGCGCGGCTGCCCCCGCGGACAGGCACATTCTCTCGAACGCGGTGGACGCTCGCTCAAGTCAGCACGAGACCAGACCGGACCGACAGGCGGACAACGAATCTTTAAACCTCGCACCCACCCTCCGCACACGGGTGCCGGAGGAATGGTGAGCATGAACAGGTACCCCTCACCGGGCTTTGAAGAGAGTGACTAGAATGCGACCAAAGCTTCACCGCGGCGGGAGACAAAAAGGCCCCTGACTGCACCAGAACGTCTCCCTGCGGAGTCACACAGTGGCCGTTCACCGTGGTCCCGTCGACAAGCCGCCAGGACAAGCACCCAAGCCCGCAGCAGCTCTCTTCGTTTCAACTGCGGATGTAATGCTGCAAGGCGGTGGCAAGGTCACGTCGCAGCCCGCAAGCCGTCGCCAAGGCGAGAGGAAGACGGTCCCCACAGCGGGCACACACAGACGGACGTGGAGCACGGGGCGGCGGCCCACAGGTGCGCACACGCGCCGTGCCGAGGATCGGTGCGGACGCCGGTGACATCGCACCCGGCAGAGCGGCTAGGCAGAAGTCGCTGCGGAGGAGGAGCACCGTCGGCGGAACGGTCTGCTGGCGGGCGAGGGACCAAACGAGCAGCTAGAACGGGCGGAGTGGACCGGACTGCAGAAGCGGAGTGAGTGCGTGGCTGACGCCACCGTCTCCCTCCGAGCGTCTGCTCGCGCCGGCCAAACCGCCGAACCGCTGAACGAAAGGACCGCATCGTCCCACGCAGGCAGGCCGGCCGTGTTGCCGTGCGTGCCCCCACCTCTCGGACGGACTGCAAAGACACCCTACGAAGCCAACGGCGAAGCCCTTCCAACGGCGCAGGCGTAGCGTGTGCGGCACCCGCATGGACTTGCCGGCGTGCAACCGAGCGTGTGCGTGCTCGTCGGTGGCGGCGCCCGCGCGCCGGCCCAACCGAGTGGGACCGAGATCGACGTCGCCCGGCTTCGGCGGAACGTGCGTACGGGTGACCAGGCCCGTTCGACGGGTACGGCGAAATTGTCGGTGTGACCTCCCACCCGCGTGGGAGGCGCCAGCGTCAGTACGGGCCACGGCCCCGGGGCCAACCCCCGTGAGGCTCTCCTGCCTGGCCCAACCGGCGCAGCCTTCGAGTTCAAGGAGTGACGGGCCGCCCTCCCCGGAGAGGTGGCGGGCCCCCGGCCGACAAAGATCCTTCACAACGTGTTCACCAACAGAAACCTTGTTACGATTTTTATTCTGTGTTACGGGTTTCGGTTCGGGCCCCCGGAGAGGTTGTCCGATACCTGGCCCCGGGGCCGGCCCCC
>NW_027592505.1:22500-35000 GCF_964213995.1 Mustelus asterias | reverse complement strand
CAGTTTGGTTAATGATTTACCAGAGCTCCGTTCAGCGCGGCCGATGGTCTCAACCATTCCGGCCGCCGGCGGAGCTCCACCCGGGGCTGCAACCGGGTGAGGTCCGGGGCCCTCGGTCGTGCCCGTCGGCTGGACCATCTCTCTTGCCAGAGACTAAGTCCAGTTTGGTTAATGATTTACCAGAGCTCCGTTCAGCGCGGCCGATGGTCTCAACCATTCCGGCCGCCGGCGGAGCTCCACCCGGGGCTGCAACCGGGTGAGGTCCGGGGCCCTCGGTCGTGCCCGTCGGCTGGACCATCTCTCTTGCCAGAGACTAAGTCCAGTTTGGTTAATGATTTACCAGAGCTCCGTTCAGCGCGGCCGATGGTCTCAACCATTCCGGCCGCCGGCGGAGCTCCACCCGGGGCTGCAACCGGGTGAGGTCCGGGGCCCTCGGTCGTGCCCGTCGGCTGGACCATCTCTCTTGCCAGAGACTAAGTCCAGTTTGGTTAATGATTTACCAGAGCTCCGTTCAGCGCGGCCGATGGTCTCAACCATTCCGGCCGCCGGCGGAGCTCCACCCGGGGCTGCAACCGGGTGAGGTCCGGGGCCCTCGGTCGTGCCCGTCGGCTGGACCATCTCTCTTGCCAGAGACTAAGTCCAGTTTGGTTAATGATTTACCAGAGCTCCGTTCAGCGCGGCCGATGGTCTCAACCATTCCGGCCGCCGGCGGAGCTCCACCCGGGGCTGCAACCGGGTGAGGTCCGGGGCCCTCGGTCGTGCCCGTCGGCTGGACCATCTCTCTTGCCAGAGACTAAGTCCAGTTTGGTTAATGATTTACCAGACCTCCGTTCAGCGCGGCCGATGGTCTCAACCATTCCGGCCGCCGGCGGAGCTCCACCCGGGGCTGCAACCGGGTGAGGTCCGGGGCCCTCGGTCGTGCCCGTCGGCTGGACCATCTCTCTTGCCAGAGACTAAGTCCAGTTTGGTTAATGATTTACCAGAGCTCCGTTCAGCGCGGCCGATGGTCTCAACCATTCCGGCCGCCGGCGGAGCTCCACCCGGGGCTGCAACCGGGTGAGGTCCGGGGCCCTCGGTCGTGCCCGTCGGCTGGACCATCTCTCTTGCCAGAGACTAAGTCCAGTTTGGTTAATGATTTACCAGAGCTCCGTTCAGCGCGGCCGATGGTCTCAACCATTCCGGCCGCCGGCGGAGCCCCACCCGGGGCTGCAACCGGGTGAGGTCCGGGCCCTCGGTCGTGCCCGTCGGCTGGACCATCTCTCTTGCCAGAGACTAAGTCCAGTTTGGTTAATGATTTACCAGACCTCCGTTCAGCGCGGCCGATGGTCTCAACCATTCCGGCCGCCGGCGGAGCCCCACCCGGGGCTGCAACCGGGTGAGGTCCGGGCCCTCGCTCGAGGGGAAGGCACCCCCGGCCGCGGCCGGTGCCCAGGCCGCCGCTTTTCCGACGGCCGAAAAAGTCGGAAAAACGGCCGAAAATCCGGGGAAATACTAGCCCAATCTGGCCGAACGGCCGTCGGGGCGGCGGGCCCGGTGCGGTCCCGGCAGACCTGGGGGCTCGAGCGGGGCCCTGCTTCGATTTTCCTCCTTCAATGCAGCAAACTCAAAACTGGTTAATGAGTTGCCACATGTCATTGCCATCGCCTTCCTGCTATTCTGCAGGTACCCCGCCAACCCCCCGTGCCAGAAAATGCAAGTGGCCACCTCGGCGGGGTGTGCCCCGGTAGTCCTACCGGGGAAGGGGCCCGGAGGCCCCGCAAAACGGTTCAATCTCAACTCCATCCCCACTTCCGGGGGTAACTGGTTAACCAGCCTCGGGACTCCCCTGCCAGAAAATGCGAGTGGCCACCTCGGCGGGACGGATCCGCCGAGCTCTGCGGGAAACCGTGCACCCTGCCCCGCCACCACCGACCGGATCTGACTTCATAGAGCTCCGTGCGGCTCCCATTTTTGCTCTGCGGGGCCAGGGAGCCTCCGAATCGGAAGGACTACCGCCATCGCGGGTGCATCACTGCTGCCGGGTGGCCACGGCCTGCCAGCCCTCACCTGGACCCCCCCTCCTGCGCCAGGGGCCAAGTCCAGTTTGGTTAATGAGTTACCCGAGCTCCGTTCAGCGCGGCCGATGGTCTCAACCATTCCGGCCGCCGGCGGAGCTCCTCCGGGGCTGCAAACGTGTGAATTCCGGGCCCTCGCTCGAGGGGAAGGCACCCCCGGCCGCGGCCGGTGGCCAGGCCGCCGCTTTTCCGACGTCCGAAAAAGTCGGAAAAACGGCCAAAAATCCGGAGAAATACTAGCCCATTCTGGCCGAACGGCCGTCGGGGCGGCGGCCCGGTGCGGTCCCGGCAGACCTGGGGGCTCGAGCGGGGCCCTGTTTCGATTTTCCGCCTTCAATGCAGCAAAGTCAAAACTGGTTAATGAGTTGCCACATGTCATTGCCATCGCCTTCCTGCTATTCTGCAGGTACCCCGCCAACCCACCGTGCCAGAAAATGCAAGTGTCCACCTCGGCGGGAACACCTCCGGTAGTCATGCCGCCGAAGAGGTCCCGACGGCGGCATGAGGGGGTCAAATCCATCCCGATGGGGACCGACGGTTCTTTTTAAAAACGCGTTTTTTCGCGATTTCAACGGCCGGGCCGCCTCGCCCCGGGTCGCCACGACCCCGAACCGCCACCCGCCGGTCGCCGAAGCCGATAGAGCGCCGCCTACCGGTCATCAAATAATTGGTTAATGAGTTCCCCCGAAGTTGGTTAATGTTTTCCCGGCTGTTGCTTAGTCTGATCCCCGCAGCTCCTGATACTAAGGGCAGCTGCTTAATGTACTGCCCCCTGTTGGACAATGGCTTCCCCGCCGTTGGTTGATGCTTTACCCGCCTCTGGTGGATGTTTTCCCGAAACTGGTTAATGAGTTCCCACGAAACTGGTTAATGAGTTCCCACGAAGTTGTTTTCCCCGCTGCTGGTTCATTTGCACCCCGCTGCTCCTGATACTAAGGGCAGCTGCTTAATGTGCTCCCCCCTGTTGGACGAAGGCTTCCCCGCCGTTGGTTGATGCTTTCCCCGCCTCTGGTTGATGTTTTCCCGAAACTGGTTAATGAGTTCCCCCGAAACTGGTTAATGAGTTCCCACGAAACTGGTTAATGAGTTCCCCCGCGGTTGGTTGATCTTTTCCCGGCTGTTGCTTAATCTGATCCCCGCTGCTCCTGATACTTAGGGCAGCTGCTTAATGTACTGCCCCCTGTTGGACAATGGCTTCCCCGCCGTTGGTTGATGCTTTACCCGCCTCTGGTGGATGTTTTCCCGAAACTGGTTAATGAGTTCCCACGAAACTGGTTAATGAGTTCCCACGAAGTTGTTTTCCCCGCTGCTGGTTCATTTGTACCCCGCTGCTCCTGAGACTAAGGGCAGCTGCTTAATGTGCTCCCCACTGTTGGACAAAGGCTTCCCGGCCGTTGGTCGATGCTTTCCCCGCCTTTGGTGGAGGATTTCCCGAAACTGGTTAATGAGTTCCCCAGAAACTGGTTAATGAGTTCCCACGAAACTGGTTAATGAGTTCCCCCGCGGTTGGCTGATCTTTTCCCGGCTGTTGCTTAATCTGATCCCCGCGGCTCCTGATACTAAGGGCAGCTGCTTAATGTGCTCCCCACTGTAGGACAATGGCTTCCCCGCCGTTGGTTGATGCTTTCCCCGCCTCTGGTTGATGTTTTCCCGAAACTGGTTAATGAGTTCCCACGAAACTGGTTAATGAGTTCCCACGAAGTTGCTTTCCCCGCTGCTGGTTCATTTGTACCCCGCTGCTCCTGATACTAAGGGCAGCTGCTTAATGTACTTCCCCCTGTTGGACAATGGCTTCCCCGCCGTTGGTTGATGCTTTCCCCGCCTTTGGTGGACGTTTTCCCGAAACTGGTTAATGAGTTCCCACGAAACTGGTTAATGAGTTCCCACGAAGTTGTTTTCCCCGCTGCTGGTTCATTTGTACCCCGCTGCTCCTGATACTAAGGGCAGCTGCTTAATGTGCTCCCCCCTGTTGGACAATGGCTTCCCCGCCGTTGGTGCATGTTTTCCCCGCCTTTGGTGGAAGTTTTCCCGAAACTGGTTAATGAGTTCCCACGAAACTGGTTAATGAGTTCCCACGAAGTTTTTTTCCCCGCTGCTGGTTCATTTGTACCCCGCTGCTCCTGATACTAAGGGCAGCTGCTTAATGTGCTCCCCCCTGTTGGACAATGGCTTCCCCGCCGTTGGTGCATGTTTTCCCCGCCTTTGGTGGAAGTTTTCCCGAAACTGGTTAATGAGTTCCCACGAAACTGGTTAATGAGTTCCCCCGCGGTTGGCTGATCTTTTCCCGGCTGTTGCTTACTCTGATCCCCGCTGCTCCTGATACTAAGGGCAGCTGCTTAATGTGCTCCCGTCTGTTGGACAATGGCTTCCCCGCCGTTGGTTGATGCTTTCCCCGCCTTTGGTGGACGTTTTCCCGAAACTGGTTAATGAGTTCCCACGAAACTGGTTAATGAGTTCCCACGAAACTGGTTAATGAGTTCCCACGAAGTTGTTTTCCCCGCTGCTGGTTCATTTGCACCCCGCTGCTCCTGATACTAAGGGCAGCTGCTTAATGTGCTCCCCCCTGTTGGACGAAGGCTTCCCCGCCGTTGGTTGATGCTTTCCCCGCCTCTGGTTGATGTTTTCCCGAAACTGGTTAATGAGTTCCCCCGAAACTGGTTAATGAGTTCCCACGAAGCTGTTTTCCCCGCTGCTGGTTCATTTGTACCCCGCTGCTCCTGATACTAAGGGCAGCTGCTTAATGTGCTCCCGCCTGTTGGACAATGGCTTCCCCGCCGCTGGTTGATGTTTTCCCCGCCTTTGGTGGAAGGTTTCCCGAAACTGGTTAATGAGTTCCCCCGAAACTGGTTAATGAGTTCCCACGAAACTGGTTAATGAGTTCCCCCGCGGTTGGCTGATCTTTTCCCGGCTGTTGCTTAATCTGATCCCCGCTGCTCCTGATACTTAGGGCAGCTGCTTAATGTACTGCCCCCTGTTGGACAATGGCTTCCCCGCCGTTGGTTGATGCTTTCCCCGCCTCTGGTGGATGTTTTCCCGAAACTGGTTAATGAGTTCCCACGAAACTGCTTAATGAGTTCCCACGAAGTTGTTTTCCCCGCTGCTGGTTCATTTGTACCCCGCTGCTCCTGAGACTAAGGGCAGCTGCTTAATGTGCTCCCCACTGTTGGACAAAGGCTTCCCGGCCGTTGGTCGATGCTTTCCCCGCCTTTGGTGGAGGATTTCCCGAAACTGGTTAATGAGTTCCCAGGAAACTGGTTAATGAGTTCCCCCGCGGTTGGCTGATCTTTTCCCGGCTGTTGCTTAATCTGATCCCCGCTGCTCCTGATACTAAGGGCAGCTGCTTAATGTGCTCCCCACTGTTGGACAATGGCTTCCCCGCCGTTGGCTGATGCTTTCCCCGCCTTTGGTGGACGTTTTCCCGAAACTGGTTAATGAGTTCCCACGAAACTGGTTAATGAGTTCCCACGAAACTGGTTAATGAGTTCCCCCGCGGTTGGCTGATCTTTTCCCGGCTGTTGCTTAATCTGTTCCCCGCTGCTCCTGAGACTAAGGGCAGCTGCTTAATGTGCTCCCCCCTGTTGGACAAAGGCTTCCCCGCCGTTGGTTGATGCTTTCCCCGCCTCTGGTGGAAGATTTCCCGAAACTGGTTAATGAGTTCCCCCGAAACTGGTTAATGAGTTCCCACGAAGCTGTTTTCCCCGCTGCTGGTTCATTTGTGCACCGCTGCTCCTGATACTAAGGGCAGCTGCTTAATGTGCTCCCCCCTGTTGGACAAAGGCTTCCCCGCCGTTGGTTGATGCTTTCCCCGCCTCTGGTTGATGTTTTCCCGAAACTGGTTAATGAGTTCCCACGAAACTGGTTAATGAGTTCCCCCGCGGTTTCCTGATCTTTTCCCGGCTGCTGCTAAATCTGATCCCCGCTGCTCCTGATACTAAGGGCAGCTGCTTAATGTGCTCCCCCCTGTTGGACAATGGCTTCCCCGCCGTTGGTGCATGTTTTCCCCGCCTTTGGTGGAAGGTTTCCCGAAACTGGTTAATGAGTTCCCACGAAACTGGTTAATGAGTTCCCACGGAGTTGTTGTCCCCGCTGCTGGTTCATTTGTACCCCGCTGCTCCTGATACTAAGGGCAGCTGCTTAATGTGCTCCCCCCTGTTGGACAATGGTTTCCCCGCCGTTGGTGCATGTTTTCCCCGCCTTTGGTGGAAGGTTTCCCGAAACTGGTTAATGAGTTCCCACGAAACTGGTTAATGAGTTCCCACGGAGTTGTTTTCCCCGCTGCTGGTTCATTTGTACCCCGCTGCTCCTGATACTAAGGGCAGCTGCTTAATGTACTCCCCCCTGTTGGACAATGGCTTCCCCGCCGTTGGTGCATGTTTTCCCCGCCTCTGGTTGATGTTTTCCCGAAACTGGTTAATGAGTTCCCACGAAACTGGTTAATGAGTTCCCCCGCGGTTGGCTGATCTTTTCCCGGCTGTTGCTTAATCTGATCCCCGCTGCTCCTGATACTAAGGGCAGCTGCTTAATGTACTCCCCCCTGTTGGACAATGGCTTCCCCGCCGTTGGTGCATGTTTTCCCCGCCTTTGGTGGAAGGTTTCCCGAAACTGGTTAATGAGTTCCCAGGAAACTGGTTAATGAGTTCCCACGGAGTTGTTTTCCCCGCTGCTTGTTCATTTGTACCCCGCTGCTCCTGATACTAAGGGCAGCTGCTTAATGTGCTCCCCACTGCTGGACAATGGCTTCCCCGCCGTTGGTTGATGCTTTCCCCGCCTTTGGTGGATGTTTTCCCGAAACTGGTTAATGAGTTCCCACGAAACTGGTTAATGAGTTCCCACGAAACTGGTTAATGAGTTCCCACGAAGCTGTTTTCCCCGCTGCTGGTTCATTTGTACCCCGCTGCTCCTGATACTAAGGGCAGCTGCTTAATGTGCTCCCCACTGTTGGACAATGGCTTCCCCGCCGTTGGTTCATGTTTTCCCCGCCTTTGGTGGAAGTATTCCCGAAACTGGTTAATGAGTTCCCACGAAACTGGTTAATGAGTTCCCCCGCGGTTGGCTGATCTTTTCCCGGCTGTTGCTTAATCTGATCCCCGCTGCTCCTGATACTAAGGGCAGCCACTTAATGTGCTCCCCACTTTTGGACAAGGGCTTCCCGGCCGTTGGTTCATGCTTTCCCCGCCTTTGGTGGAGGTTTTCCCGAAACTGGTTAATGAGTTCCCACGAAACTGGTTAATGAGTTCCCCCGCGGTTTCCTGATCTTTTCCCGGCTGTTGCTTAATCTGATCCCCGCTGCTCCTGACACTAAGGGCAGCTGCTTAATGTGCTCCCCACTGTTGGACAATGGCTTCCCCGCCGTTGGTTGATGTTTTCCCCGCCTTTGGTGGACGTTTTCCCGAAACTGGTTAATGAGTTCCCACGAAACTGGTTAATGAGTTCCCACGGAACTGGTTAATGAGTTCCCCCGCGGTTGGTTGATCTTTTCCCGGCTGTTGCTTAATCTGATCCCCGCTGCTCCTGATACTTAGGGCAGCTGCTTAATGTGCTCCCCCCTGTTGGACAATGGCTTCCCCGCCGTTGGTGCATGTTTTCCCCGCCTTTGGTGGACGTTTTCCCGAAACTGGTTAATGAGTTCCCCCGAAACTGGTTAATGAGTTCCCACGAAGTTGTTTTCCCCGCTGCTGGTTCATTTGTACCCCGCTGCTCCTGATACTAAGGGCAGCTGCTTAATGTGCTCCCCCCTGTTGGACAATGGCTTCCCCGCCGTTGGTGCATGTTTTCCCCGCCTTTGGTGGACGTTTTCCCGAAACTGGTTAATGAGTTCCCACGAAACTGGTTAATGAGTTCCCACGGAGTTGTTTTCCCCGCTGCTTGTTCATTTGTACCCCGCTGCTCCTGATACTAAGGGCAGCTGCTTAATGTGCTCCCCCCTGTTGGACAATGGCTTCCCCGCCGTTGGTGCATGTTTTCCCCGCCGTTGGTGGCAGTTTTCCCGAAACTGGTTAATGAGTTCCCACGAAACTGGTTAATGAGTTCCCCCGCGGTTGGCTGATCTTTTCCCGGCTGTTGCTTAATCTGATCCCCGCTGCTCCTGATACTAAGGGCAGCTGCTTAATGTGCTCCCCCCGGTTGGACAATGCCTTCCCCGCCGTTGGTTCATGCTTTCCCCGCCTTTGGTGGAAGTTTTCCCGAAACTGGTTAATGAGTTCCCCCGAAACTGGTTAATGAGTTCCCACGAAGCTGTTTTCCCCGCTGCTGGTTCATTTGTACCCCGCTGCTCCTGATACTAAGGGCAGCTGCTTAATGTGCTCCCCCCTGTTGGACAAAGGCTTCCCCGCCGTTGGTTGATGTTTTCCCCGCCTTTGGTGGACGTTTTCCCGAAACTGGTTAATGAGTTCCCCCGAAACTGGTTAATGAGTTCCCCCGCGGTTGGCTGATCTTTTCCCGGCTGTTGCTTAATCTGATCCCCGCTGCTCCTGATACTAAGGGCAGCTGCTTAATGTGCTCCCCCCGGTTGGACAATGCCTTCCCCGCCGTTGGTTCATGCTTTCCCCGCCTTTGGTGGAAGTTTTCCCGAAACTGGTTAATGAGTTCCCCCGAAACTGGTTAATGAGTTCCCACGAAGCTGTTTTCCCCGCTGCTGGTTCATTTGTACCCCGCTGCTCCTGATACTAAGGGCAGCTGCTTAATGTGCTCCCCCCTGTTGGACAAAGGCTTCCCCGCCGTTGGTTGATGCTTTCCCCGCCTCTGGTTGAATTTTTCCCGAAACTGGTTAATGAGTTCCCAGGAAACTGGTTAATGAGTTCCCACGAAACTGGTTAATGAGTTCCCCCGCGGTTGGTTGATCTTTTCCCGGCTGTTGCTTAATCTGATCCCCGCCGCTCCTGATACTAAGGGCAGCTGCTTAATGTGCTCCCCCCTGTTGGACAATGGCTTCCCCGCCGTTGGTGCATGTTTTCCCCGCCTTTGGTGGACGTTTTCCCGAAACTGGTTAATGAGTTCCCACGAAACTGGTTAATGAGTTCCCACGAAACTGGTTAATGAGTTCCCCCGCGGTTGGCTGTTCTTTTCCCGGCTGTTGCTTAATCTGATCCCCGCTGCTCCTGATACTAAGGGCAGCTGCCTAATGTGCTCCCCACTGTTGGACAATGGCTTCCCCGCCGTTGGTTGATGCTTTCCCCGCCTTTGGTGGACGTTTTCCCGAAACTGGTTAATGAGTTCCCACGAAACTGGTTAATGAGTTCCCACGAAGTTGTTTTCCCCGCTGCTGGTTCATTTGTACCCCGCTGCTCCTGATACTAAGGGCAGCTGCTTAATGTGCTCCCCCCTGTTGGACAATGGCTTCCCCGCCGTTGGTGCATGTTTTCCCCGCCTTTGGTGGAAGTTTTCCCGAAACTGGTTAATGAGTTCCCACGAAACTGGTTAATGAGTTCCCCCGCGGTTGGCTGATCTTTTCCCTCCTGTTGCTTAATCTGATCCCCGCTGCTCCTGATACTAAGGGCAGCTGCTTAATGTGCTCCCCACTGTTGGACAAAGGCTTCCCCGACGTTGGTTGGTGTTTTCCCCGCCTTTGGTGGACGTTTTCCCGAAACTGGTTAATGAGTTCCCACGAAACTGGTTAATGAGTTCCCACGAAACTGGTTAATGAGTTCCCCCGCGGTTGGCTGTTCTTTTCCCGGCTGTTGCTTAATCTGTTCCCCGCTGCTCCTGATACTAAGGGCAGCTGCTTAATGTGCTCCCCCCCGTTGGACAATGGCTTCCCCGCCGTTGGTTGATGTTTTCCCCGCCTTTGGTGGACGTTTTCCCGAAACTGGTTAATGAGTTCCCCCGAAACTGGTTAATGAGTTCCCACGAAGCTGTTTTCCCCGCTGCTGGTTCATTTGTACCCCGCTGCTCCTGATACTAAGGGCAGCTGCTTAATGTGCTCCCCCCTGTTGGACAAAGGCTTCCCCGCCGTTGGTGCATGTTTTCCCCGCCTTTGGTGGAAGTTTTCCCGAAACTGGTTAATGAGTTCCCAGGAAACTGGTTAATGAGTTCCCCCGCGGTTGGCTGATCTTTTCCCGGCTGTTGCTTAATCTGATCCCCGCTGCTCCTGATACTAAGGGCAGCTGCTTAATGTGCTCCCCCCGGTTGGACAATGGCTTCCCCGCCGTTGGTTCATGCTTTCCCCGCCTTTGGTGGAGGTTTTCCCGAAACTGGTTAATGAGTTCCCACGAAACTGGTTAATGAGTTCCCAGGAAACTGGTTAATGAGTTCCCCCGCGGTTGGCTGATCTTTTCCCGGCTGTTGCTTAATCTGATCCCCGCTGCTCCTGATACTAAGGGCAGCTGCTTAATGTGCTCCCCACTGTTGGACAATGGCTTCCCGGCCGTTGGTTGATGCTTTCCCCGCCTTTGGTGGAAGTTTTCCCGAAACTGGTTAATGAGTTCCCCCGAAACTGGTTAATGAGTTCCCACGAAACTGGTTAATGAGTTCCCACGAAGTTGTTTTCCCCGCTGCTGGTTCATTTGTACCCCGCTGCTCCTGATACTAAGGGCAGCTGCTTAATGTGCTCCCCCCGGTTGGACAATGGCTTCCCCGCCGTTGGTTCATGCTTTCCCCGCCTTTGGTGGAGGTTTTCCCGAAACTGGTTAATGAGTTCCCACGAAACTGGTTAATGAGTTCCCAGGAAACTGGTTAATGAGTTCCCCCGCGGTTGGTTGATCTTTTCCCAGGCTGTTGCTTAATCTGATCCCCGCTGCTCCTGAGACTAAGGGCAGCTGCTTAATGTGCTCCCCACTGTTGGACAGTGGCTTCCCCGCCGTTGGTTGATGCTTTCCCCGCCTTTGGTTGATGTTTTCCCGAAACTGGTTAATGAGTTCCCACGAAACTGGTTAATGAGTTCCCCCGCGGTTTCCTGATCTTTTCCCGGCTGTTGCTTAATCTGATCCCCGCTGCTCCTGATACTAAGGGCAGCTGCTTAATGTGCTCCCCCCTGTTGGACAATGGCTTCCCCGCCGTTGTTTGATGTTTTCCCCGCCTTAGGTGGACGGTTTCCCGAAACTGGTTAATGAGTTCCCACGAAACTGGTTAATGAGTTCCCCCGCGGTTGGCTGATCTTTTCCCGGCTGCTGCTTAATCTCTTCCCCGCTGCTCCTGAGACTAAGGGCAGCTGCTTGATGTGCTCCCCCCCCCCTGTTGGACAATGGCTTCCCCGCCGTTGGTTGATGCTTTCCCCGCCTTTGGTGGAAGTTTTCCCGAAACTGGTTAATGAGTTCCCACGAAACTGGTTAATGCGTTCCCACGACACTGGTTAATGAGTTCCCCCGCGGTTGGCTGATCTTTTCCCGGCTGCTGCTTAATCTCTTCCCCGCTACTCCTGAGACTAAGGGCAGCTGCTTAGTGTACTCCCCGTTGTTGGTTCCTGGCTTCCCCAGTGTTTTGCCTGCCGTTGGTTCATGTCTTCCCGATATTTCGTTCATGTTTTCCCCCGAAGTTGGTGAATGTTTTCCCGGCTGTTGGATAATCTGTTCCCCGCTGCTCCTGAGACTAAGGGCAACTGCTTAATGTACTCCCCGCTGGTGGTTAATGGCTTCCCCGGTGTTTGTTCAACCCCCCGCACCCGCGGTTAGGGTTAGGGTTCGGGTTAGGGTTAGGGTCAAGGCACAGGCAGAAACACGCCCTTACTACACACTCCATGCTCACAAGCACTCCACATTGACTCTCCACGCCCGCACAGGCGCCCCTCACGCCGGCCACACTTTCAAATTGCTCCGTTAGGGTTAGGGTTAGGGTTAGGGCTAGGGCTAGGGCTCGGGTTAGGGTTCGGGTGACGGCTACGGTTAGGGTTAGCGCTAGGGTTAGGGTTAGTGTTAGGGTCAAGGCACAGGCAGAAACACGCCCTTACAACACACTCCATGCTCACAAGGACTCCACATCGACTCTCCACGCCCGCACAGGCGTCCCTCGCGCCGGCCACACTTTCAAATTGCTCCCTTAGGGTTAGGCTTAGGGTTAGGCTAGGGTTAGGGTTAGGGCTAGGGCTCGGGCTAGGGTTAGGCTTAGTGTTAGGGTTAGGGCTAGCGTTAGGGCTATGGTTAGGGTTAGGGCCACGGTTAGGGTTAGGGTTAGGGTTAGGGCTAGTGTTAGGGTTAGGGTTAGGGTTAGTGTTAGGGTGAGGGCTAGGGTTAGGGCTTTGGTTAGGGTTAGGGTTAGGGCCACGGTTAGGGTTAGGGTTTGGGCTAGGGTTAGGGTTAGGGTTAGGGTTAGTGTTAGGGTTAGGGCTAGGGTTAGGGCTTTGGTAAGGGTTAGGGTTAGGGTTTGGGCTAGGGCCACGGTTAGGGTTAGGGTTAGGGTTTGGGCTAGGGTTAGGGTTAGGGTTAGTGTTAGGGTTAGGGCTAGGGTTAGGGCTTTGGTCAGGGTTAGGGTTAGGGTTTGGGCTAGGGTTAGGGTTAGTGTTAGGGTTAGGGTTAG
>NW_027592505.1:12500-15000 GCF_964213995.1 Mustelus asterias | reverse complement strand
GGTAGGCTCGAGAGTCGAGGCGAGGCCGCAGCGGACTGAGTCGGGTGCAAGCCGCGGAGGACAGGCCGACGCTACGGGCGCAAGCCGACCCCGCACGCCCCAACCTCGGCGGGCTGGGGAAGGGGGCGCGGCGGAACGCTCGCAAGCGCGGCTGCCCCCGCGGACAGGCACATTCTCTCGAACGCGGTGGACGCTCGCTCAAGTCAGCACGAGACCAGACCGGACCGACAGGCGGACAACGAATCTTTAAACCTCGCACCCACCCTCCGCACACGGGTGCCGGAGGAATGGTGAGCATGAACAGGTACCCCTCACCGGGCTTTGAAGAGAGTGACTAGAATGCGACCAAAGCTTCACCGCGGCGGGAGACAAAAAGGCCCCTGACTGCACCAGAACGTCTCCCTGCGGAGTCACACAGTGGCCGTTCACCGTGGTCCCGTCGACAAGCCGCCAGGACAAGCACCCAAGCCCGCAGCAGCTCTCTTCGTTTCAACTGCGGATGTAATGCTGCAAGGCGGTGGCAAGGTCACGTCGCAGCCCGCAAGCCGTCGCCAAGGCGAGAGGAAGACGGTCCCCACAGCGGGCACACACAGACGGACGTGGAGCACGGGGCGGCGGCCCACAGGTGCGCACACGCGCCGTGCCGAGGATCGGTGCGGACGCCGGTGACATCGCACCCGGCAGAGCGGCTAGGCAGAAGTCGCTGCGGAGGAGGAGCACCGTCGGCGGAACGGTCTGCTGGCGGGCGAGGGACCAAACGAGCAGCTAGAACGGGCGGAGTGGACCGGACTGCAGAAGCGGAGTGAGTGCGTGGCTGACGCCACCGTCTCCCTCCGAGCGTCTGCTCGCGCCGGCCAAACCGCCGAACCGCTGAACGAAAGGACCGCATCGTCCCACGCAGGCAGGCCGGCCGTGTTGCCGTGCGTGCCCCCACCTCTCGGACGGACTGCAAAGACACCCTACGAAGCCAACGGCGAAGCCCTTCCAACGGCGCAGGCGTAGCGTGTGCGGCACCCGCATGGACTTGCCGGCGTGCAACCGAGCGTGTGCGTGCTCGTCGGTGGCGGCGCCCGCGCGCCGGCCCAACCGAGTGGGACCGAGATCGACGTCGCCCGGCTTCGGCGGAACGTGCGTACGGGTGACCAGGCCCGTTCGACGGGTACGGCGAAATTGTCGGTGTGACCTCCCACCCGCGTGGGAGGCGCCAGCGTCAGTACGGGCCACGGCCCCGGGGCCAACCCCCGTGAGGCTCTCCTGCCTGGCCCAACCGGCGCAGCCTTCGAGTTCAAGGAGTGACGGGCCGCCCTCCCCGGAGAGGTGGCGGGCCCCCGGCCGACAAAGATCCTTCACAACGTGTTCACCAACAGAAACCTTGTTACGATTTTTATTCTGTGTTACGGGTTTCGGTTCGGGCCCCCGGAGAGGTTGTCCGATACCTGGCCCCGGGGCCGGCCCCCGTGAGGCTCTCCTGCCTGGCCCAACCGGCGCCAGCCTTCGCGTTCAAGGAGTGACGGGCCGCCCTCCCCGGAGAGGTGGCGGGCCCCCGGCCGACAAAGATCCTTCACAACGTGTTCACCAACAGAAACCTTGTTACGACTTTTATACCGTGTCGGGTTTCGGCTCGGGCCCCCGGAGAGGTTGTCCGATCCTGGGACGCGCTAAACGCTCCCCCGCCGACGTGACGGTGGAGCCCCAGCCTGGCGCGTACCACGGCGTGAGCCCCGGAGGCACACGCACTCGAGCGACAATCAAGCGAAAAACCTTTCTCGGAGGAAACAGGGCGCTCGCAGGCGTTGAGTGCCGGCGTGGGTGACGGGCCGGAGCCCGACACGCGCCGTCACGCCCCGCAACAGCCAGAGGCAGAGTTCTCTGGTGTCACCGTCTGTCGGAAGGCTCGAGAGTCGAGGCGAGGCCGCAGCGGACTGAGTCGGGTGCAAGCCGCGGAGGACAGGCCGACGCTACGGGCGCAAGCCGACCCCGCACGCCCCAACCTCGGCGGGCTGGGGAAGGGGGCGCGGCGGAACGCTCGCAAGCGCGGCTGCCCCCGCGGACAGGCACATTCTCTCGAACGCGGAGGACACTCGCTCAAGTCAGCACGAGACCGGACCGACAGGCGGACCACGAATCTTTAAACCTCGCACCCACCCTCTGCACGCGGGTGCTCGAGGAATGGTGAGCATGAACAGGTACCCCGTACCGGGATTGAAGAGAGAGTGACTAGAATGCGACCAAAGCTTCACCGCGGCGGGAGACAAAAAGGCCCCTGACTGCACCAGAACGTCTCCCTGCGGAGTCACACAGTGGCCGTTCACCGTGGTCCCGTCGACAAGCCGCCAGGACAAGCACCCAAGCCCGCAGCAGCTCTCTTCGTTTCAACTGCGGATGTAATGCTGCAAGGCGGTGGCAAGGTCACGTCGCAGCCCGCAAGCCGTCGCCCAGGCGAGAGGAAGACGGTCCCCACAGCGGGCACACACGGACGGACGTGGAGCACGGGGCGGCG
>NW_027592505.1:0-7500 GCF_964213995.1 Mustelus asterias | reverse complement strand
GGGACCACAGAGGGACAACCGCTCAGCCTGAAGCACCAGCGCATCAACGATGAACCCGCCAAGGGCCCTACCGCGTCGAACACGAGCGTCCGGTCAGTCCGGATATGTCACAGGCGAAGAGCACGAACTGTCAAGCCCGACCCAGTCCATGGCCAACGCCCAAGACATGCCATCATCGCCCGCAGGGTCGCCAGGCTTAGGCATGGATAGGCAAACGCACTGATTGTTGCAGCCCACTACCGGCGTGCGCGCCTTTTGCATTCAGAGGTTTCTGGGCACGCACTTTAAGGCCTCACAGAACGAAGTGCAACCCAAGGGAACGTGGCATCTGTGCCGTTTCAAAGCGCCGGCACTCCCTACCACCGAGTGCCACTTTTTTAAAAAACTCAGACTTTGTACTTTGCAGGCCGTTTACAAAGTGCCGTCAATTCCGTTGTCTGGTTTTTTTGCACAAGTGTTTATCACACTTTGATACATATATAGAAAAAGCCGTAATATATATATATATATATATGTATCTGCCAAAGAGTCACCACCGGCCAGGCAACTCTGTCCGTTTTCCAGAACGTACCCGAGGAATTAGCCATAAATGAAGTAAAGTGTCTGCCCCCTCCGACACTGAGGTGCTCTTCAAGAGGTTATATATTTGGAAAAAGTCCCCTTTTGTGAAGTAGCACTTTCCTGGGTACTTTCAAACTGACACCGCTAGCCAAAAAATGTTCTGAAAAACGAGTTCCCGAAAATCCCCGGGCACCCCGCCAACCCCCCCTGCCAGAAAATGCAGGTGTCCACCTCGGCGGGGTGCGGCCCGGTAGTCCTACCGAGAATGAGGCCTGGGGGGCCCGCAAAACGGGTCAATCGCAACTCCATGCGGGCTACCGGCGGCAACTCATTAACCAGCCTCCGGACACTTGTGCCAGAAAATGCAGGTGCCCACCTCGGCGGGACGGATCCACCAACCTCTGCGGGAAACCATGCACCGAGCCTGGCGACCGCCGACCGGATCTGACTTCATAGACTTCCGTCTGTGCTCACATTTTTGCTCTGCGGGCACAGGGAGCCTCCAAGTCGGCAGCACAACCGCACCCTCGGGTGCTGGCTTTTCACTGGTTCACCATTTACTGCCGGCTCACACCTGGGCCACCCTCCCGTGGCCAGAGCCTGAGCCTAGTGCGGCTTAATCTCCCACCGTGCCCCGTTTGATGGACCCTCTCTGCGGCCAGAGGCTAAGTCAAGTTCGGCTAACTCTGCCACCGTGCCCGTCGTCTGGACCATCTCTCTTGCCAGAGACTAAGTCCAGTTTGGTTAATGATTTACCAGAGCTCCGTTCAGCGCGGCCGATGGTCTCAACCATTCCTGCCGCCGGCGGAGCTCCACCCGGGGCTGCAACCGGGTGAGGTCCGGGGCCCTCGGTCGTGCCCGTCGGCTGGACCATCTCTCTTGCCAGAGACTAAGTCCAGTTTGGTTAATGATTTACCAGAGCTCCGTTCAGCGCGGCCGATGGTCTCAACCATTCCGGCCGCCGGCGGAGCTCCACCCGGGGCTGCAACCGGGTGAGGTCCGGGGCCCTCGGTCGTGCCCGTCGGCTGGACCATCTCTCTTGCCAGAGACTAAGTCCAGTTTGGTTAATGATTTACCAGAGCTCCGTTCAGCGCGGCCGATGGTCTCAACCATTCCGGCCGCCGGCGGAGCTCCACCCGGGGCTGCAACCGGGTGAGGTCCGGGGCCCTCGGTCGTGCCCGTCGGCTGGACCATCTCTCTTGCCAGAGACTAAGTCCAGTTTGGTTAATGATTTACCAGAGCTCCGTTCAGCGCGGCCGATGGTCTCAACCATTCCGGCCGCCGGCGGAGCTCCACCCGGGGCTGCAACCGGGTGAGGTCCGGGGCCCTCGGTCGTGCCCGTCGGCTGGACCATCTCTCTTGCCAGAGACTAAGTCCAGTTTGGTTAATGATTTACCAGACCTCCGTTCAGCGCGGCCGATGGTCTCAACCATTCCGGCCGCCGGCGGAGCTCCACCCGGGGCTGCAACCGGGTGAGGTCCGGGCCCTCGGTCGTGCCCGTCGGCTGGACCATCTCTCTTGCCAGAGACTAAGTCCAGTTTGGTTAATGATTTACCAGACCTCCGTTCAGCGCGGCCGATGGTCTCAACCATTCCGGCCGCCGGCGGAGCCCCACCCGGGGCTGCAGCCGGGTGAGGTCCGGGCCCTCGGTCGTGCCCGTCGGCTGGACCATCTCTCTTGCCAGAGACTAAGTCCAGTTTGGTTAATGATTTACCAGACCTCCGTTCAGCGCGGCCGATGGTCTCAACCATTCCGGCCGCCGGCGGAGCCCCACCCGGGGCTGCAGCCGGGTGAGGTCCGGGCCCTCGGTCGTGCCCGTCGGCTGGACCATCTCTCTTGCCAGAGACTAAGTC
Organism: Mustelus asterias; assembly: GCF_964213995.1. Classification (NCBI taxonomy): domain Eukaryota; kingdom Metazoa; phylum Chordata; class Chondrichthyes; order Carcharhiniformes; family Triakidae; genus Mustelus; species Mustelus asterias. The sequence continues at coordinate 5,086 of NW_027592505.1, read as the reverse complement.
CAGTTTGGTTAATGATTTACCAGACCTCCGTTCAGCGCGGCCGATGGTCTCAACCATTCCGGCCGCCGGCGGAGCCCCACCCGGGGCTGCAACCGGGTGAGGTCCGGGCCCTCGCTCGAGGGGAAGGCACCCCCGGCCGCGGCCGGTGCCCAGGCCGCCGCTTTTCCGACGGCCGAAAAAGTCGGAAAAACGGCCGAAAATCCGGGGAAATACTAGCCCAATCTGGCCGAACGGCCGTCGGGGCGGCGGGCCCGGTGCGGTCCCGGCAGACCTGGGGGCTCGAGCGGGGCCCTGCTTCGATTTTCCTCCTTCAATGCAGCAAACTCAAAACTGGTTAATGAGTTGCCACATGTCATTGCCATCGCCTTCCTGCTATTCTGCAGGTACCCCGCCAACCCCCCGTGCCAGAAAATGCAAGTGGCCACCTCGGCGGGGTGTGCCCCGGTAGTCCTACCGGGGAAGGGGCCCGGAGGCCCCGCAAAACGGTTCAATCTCAACTCCATCCCCACTTCCGGGGGTAACTGGTTAACCAGCCTCGGGACTCCCCTGCCAGAAAATGCGAGTGGCCACCTCGGCGGGACGGATCCGCCGAGCTCTGCGGGAAACCGTGCACCCTGCCCCGCCACCACCGACCGGATCTGACTTCATAGAGCTCCGTGCGGCTCCCATTTTTGCTCTGCGGGGCCAGGGAGCCTCCGAATCGGAAGGACTACCGCCATCGCGGGTGCATCACTGCTGCCGGGTGGCCACGGCCTGCCAGCCCTCACCTGGACCCCCCCTCCTGCGCCAGGGGCCAAGTCCAGTTTGGTTAATGAGTTACCCGAGCTCCGTTCAGCGCGGCCGATGGTCTCAACCATTCCGGCCGCCGGCGGAGCTCCTCCGGGGCTGCAAACGGGTGAATTCCGGGCCCTCGCTCGAGGGGAAGGCACCCCCGGCCGCGGCCGGTGGCCAGGCCGCCGCTTTTCCGACGTCCGAAAAAGTCGGAAAAACGGCCAAAAATCCGGAGAAATACTAGCCCATTCTGGCCGAACGGCCGTCGGGGCGGCGGCCCGGTGCGGTCCCGGCAGACCTGGGGGCTCGAGCGGGGCCCTGTTTCGATTTTCCGCCTTCAATGCAGCAAAGTCAAAACTGGTTAATGAGTTGCCACATGTCATTGCCATCGCCTTCCTGCTATTCTGCAGGTACCCCGCCAACCCACCGTGCCAGAAAATGCAAGTGTCCACCTCGGCGGGAACACCTCCGGTAGTCATGCCGCCGAAGAGGTCCCGACGGCGGCATGAGGGGGTCAAATCCATCCCGATGGGGACCGACGGTTCTTTTTAAAAACGCGTTTTTTCGCGATTTCAACGGCCGGGCCGCCTCGCCCCGGGTCGCCACGACCCCGAACCGCCACCCGCCGGTCGCCGAAGCCGATAGAGCGCCGCCTACCGGTCATCAAATAATTGGTTAATGAGTTCCCCCGAAGTTGGTTAATGTTTTCCCGGCTGTTGCTTAGTCTGATCCCCGCAGCTCCTGATACTAAGGGCAGCTGCTTAATGTACTGCCCCCTGTTGGACAATGGCTTCCCCGCCGTTGGTTGATGCTTTACCCGCCTCTGGTGGATGTTTTCCCGAAACTGGTTAATGAGTTCCCACGAAACTGGTTAATGAGTTCCCACGAAGTTGTTTTCCCCGCTGCTGGTTCATTTGCACCCCGCTGCTCCTGATACTAAGGGCAGCTGCTTAATGTGCTCCCCCTGTTGGACGAAGGCTTCCCCGCCGTTGGTTGATGCTTTCCCCGCCTCTGGTTGATGTTTTCCCGAAACTGGTTAATGAGTTCCCCCGAAACTGGTTAATGAGTTCCCACGAAACTGGTTAATGAGTTCCCCCGCGGTTGGTTGATCTTTTCCCGGCTGTTGCTTAATCTGATCCCCGCTGCTCCTGATACTTAGGGCAGCTGCTTAATGTACTGCCCCCTGTTGGACAATGGCTTCCCCGCCGTTGGTTGATGCTTTACCCGCCTCTGGTGGATGTTTTCCCGAAACTGGTTAATGAGTTCCCACGAAACTGGTTAATGAGTTCCCACGAAGTTGTTTTCCCCGCTGCTGGTTCATTTGTACCCCGCTGCTCCTGAGACTAAGGGCAGCTGCTTAATGTGCTCCCCCACTGTTGGACAAAGGCTTCCCGGCCGTTGGTCGATGCTTTCCCGCCTTTGGTGGAGGATTTCCCGAAACTGGTTAATGAGTTCCCCAGAAACTGGTTAATGAGTTCCCACGAAACTGGTTAATGAGTTCCCCCGCGGTTGGCTGATCTTTTCCCGGCTGTTGCTTAATCTGATCCCCGCGGCTCCTGATACTAAGGGCAGCTGCTTAATGTGCTCCCCACTGTAGGACAATGGCTTCCCCGCCGTTGGTTGATGCTTTCCCGCCTCTGGTTGATGTTTTCCCGAAACTGGTTAATGAGTTCCCACGAAACTGGTTAATGAGTTCCCACGAAGTTGCTTTCCCCGCTGCTGGTTCATTTGTACCCCGCTGCTCCTGATACTAAGGGCAGCTGCTTAATGTACTTCCCCCTGTTGGACAATGGCTTCCCCGCCGTTGGTTGATGCTTTCCCGCCTTTGGTGGACGTTTTCCCGAAACTGGTTAATGAGTTCCCACGAAACTGGTTAATGAGTTCCCACGAAGTTGTTTTCCCCGCTGCTGGTTCATTTGTACCCCGCTGCTCCTGATACTAAGGGCAGCTGCTTAATGTGCTCCCCCCTGTTGGACAATGGCTTCCCCGCCGTTGGTGCATGTTTTCCCCGCCTTTGGTGGAAGTTTTCCCGAAACTGGTTAATGAGTTCCCACGAAACTGGTTAATGAGTTCCCACGAAGTTTTTTTCCCCGCTGCTGGTTCATTTGTACCCCGCTGCTCCTGATACTAAGGGCAGCTGCTTAATGTGCTCCCCCCTGTTGGACAATGGCTTCCCCGCCGTTGGTGCATGTTTTCCCCGCCTTTGGTGGAAGTTTTCCCGAAACTGGTTAATGAGTTCCCACGAAACTGGTTAATGAGTTCCCCCGCGGTTGGCTGATCTTTTCCCGGCTGTTGCTTACTCTGATCCCCGCTGCTCCTGATACTAAGGGCAGCTGCTTAATGTGCTCCCGTCTGTTGGACAATGGCTTCCCCGCCGTTGGTTGATGCTTTCCCCGCCTTTGGTGGACGTTTTCCCGAAACTGGTTAATGAGTTCCCACGAAACTGGTTAATGAGTTCCCACGAAACTGGTTAATGAGTTCCCACGAAGTTGTTTTCCCCGCTGCTGGTTCATTTGCACCCCGCTGCTCCTGATACTAAGGGCAGCTGCTTAATGTGCTCCCCCCTGTTGGACGAAGGCTTCCCCGCCGTTGGTTGATGCTTTCCCCGCCTCTGGTTGATGTTTTCCCGAAACTGGTTAATGAGTTCCCCGAAACTGGTTAATGAGTTCCCACGAAGCTGTTTTCCCCGCTGCTGGTTCATTTGTACCCCGCTGCTCCTGATACTAAGGGCAGCTGCTTAATGTGCTCCCGCCTGTTGGACAATGGCTTCCCCGCCGCTGGTTGATGTTTTCCCCGCCTTTGGTGGAAGGTTTCCCGAAACTGGTTAATGAGTTCCCCGAAACTGGTTAATGAGTTCCCACGAAACTGGTTAATGAGTTCCCCCGCGGTTGGCTGATCTTTTCCCGGCTGTTGCTTAATCTGATCCCCGCTGCTCCTGATACTTAGGGCAGCTGCTTAATGTACTGCCCCCTGTTGGACAATGGCTTCCCCGCCGTTGGTTGATGCTTTCCCCGCCTCTGGTGGATGTTTTCCCGAAACTGGTTAATGAGTTCCCACGAAACTGGTTAATGAGTTCCCACGAAGTTGTTTTCCCCGCTGCTGGTTCATTTGTACCCCGCTGCTCCTGAGACTAAGGGCAGCTGCTTAATGTGCTCCCCACTGTTGGACAAAGGCTTCCCGGCCGTTGGTCGATGCTTTCCCCGCCTTTGGTGGAGGATTTCCCGAAACTGGTTAATGAGTTCCCAGGAAACTGGTTAATGAGTTCCCCGCGGTTGGCTGATCTTTTCCCGGCTGTTGCTTAATCTGATCCCCGCTGCTCCTGATACTAAGGGCAGCTGCTTAATGTGCTCCCCACTGTTGGACAATGGCTTCCCCGCCGTTGGCTGATGCTTTCCCCGCCTTTGGTGGACGTTTTCCCGAAACTGGTTAATGAGTTCCCACGAAACTGGTTAATGAGTTCCCACGAAACTGGTTAATGAGTTCCCCCGCGGTTGGCTGATCTTTTCCCGGCTGTTGCTTAATCTGTTCCCCGCTGCTCCTGAGACTAAGGGCAGCTGCTTAATGTGCTCCCCCTGTTGGACAAAGGCTTCCCCGCCGTTGGTTGATGCTTTCCCCGCCTCTGGTGGAAGATTTCCCGAAACTGGTTAATGAGTTCCCCCGAAACTGGTTAATGAGTTCCCACGAAGCTGTTTTCCCCGCTGCTGGTTCATTTGTGCACCGCTGCTCCTGATACTAAGGGCAGCTGCTTAATGTGCTCCCCCCTGTTGGACAAAGGCTTCCCCGCCGTTGGTTGATGCTTTCCCCGCCTCTGGTTGATGTTTTCCCGAAACTGGTTAATGAGTTCCCACGAAACTGGTTAATGAGTTCCCCCGCGGTTTCCTGATCTTTTCCCGGCTGCTGCTAAATCTGATCCCCGCTGCTCCTGATACTAAGGGCAGCTGCTTAATGTGCTCCCCCCTGTTGGACAATGGCTTCCCCGCCGTTGGTGCATGTTTTCCCCGCCTTTGGTGGAAGGTTTCCCGAAACTGGTTAATGAGTTCCCACGAAACTGGTTAATGAGTTCCCACGGAGTTGTTGTCCCCGCTGCTGGTTCATTTGTACCCCGCTGCTCCTGATACTAAGGGCAGCTGCTTAATGTGCTCCCCCCTGTTGGACAATGGTTTCCCCGCCGTTGGTGCATGTTTTCCCGCCTTTGGTGGAAGGTTTCCCGAAACTGGTTAATGAGTTCCCACGAAACTGGTTAATGAGTTCCCACGGAGTTGTTTTCCCCGCTGCTGGTTCATTTGTACCCCGCTGCTCCTGATACTAAGGGCAG
>NW_027592504.1:42500-52458 GCF_964213995.1 Mustelus asterias | reverse complement strand
GGGAGGGGAGGGTGGGGGAGGGGGGAGGGTGAGGTGAGGGGAGGGGAGGAGGAGGAGGGGGAGGGGAGGGAGGGGGGAGGGTTTGGGGTAAATAAGTTTTGAAATTCTCTCTCTGATAGAGCATGAACAATAATCTACTCATTAACACGTCTGGACAATATCACGGCAATATTCAAACTGGGAGCTGGAAGAGTGAGGCCACTCGGCCCCCTCCAGCCTGCTGCACCGCTCAGTACGATCATGGTTGATACACTCATCATGTTCCCCCTCCCCCGCCTCCCCCCACCCCCGCTCCCAATTGCCGCTGTCCGGAATGTGGTTTCTCCCTTTGGCCTGTGTGCAGAGTGAGACAGGGAAACATGTTGCTGGTCAGCTGGGGGGGTGGCATCGCACGGTTATCAGGGTACAGACATCCCCTCTTCCACCTTAGAATCATAGAATTCAATCATAGAATCCCTACAGTGCACAAGGAGGCCATTTGGCCCATCAAGTCTGCACCAACCGCAATCCCACCCATGCCCCGTAACCCCATACATTTACCCTGCTAACCCCCCTGACACTAAGGGTCAATTTAGCACGGCCAATCCAACTAACCAGCACGTCTTTGGAATGTGGGAGGAAACCGGAGCACCCGGAGGAAACCCACGCAGACACGGGGAGAACGTGCAAACTCCACACAGACAGTGACCCAAGCCAGGAATTGAACCCGGGTCCCTGGCACTGTGAGGCAGCAGCGCTAACCCACTGTGCCTTCATCCATCGGGAATAGGATACAAGAGTCTGAGGTCACGTACCAACCGACTCAAGAACAGCTTCTTCCCTGCTGCTGTCAGACTTTTGAATGGACCTGCCTCGCATTAAGTTGATCTTTCTCTACACCCTAGCTATGACTGTAACACGACATTCTGCACCCTCTCCTTTCCTTCTCTATGAACGGTATGCTTTGTCTGTATAGCGCGCAAGAAACAATACTTTTCACTGTATCCCAATACATGTGACAATAATAAATCAAATCAAATATTAAGTTGATCTTTCTCTACACCCTAGCTGTGACTGTAACACTACATTCTGCACCCTCTCCTTTCCTTCTCTATGAACGGTATGTCCAGGTCACTGTGCGAACCACTGTGGCAACATTAGTGAACCTGATGGGTTTTTCCCACAATGGGTCATCAGTAGATTCTTAATTCCAGCTATTTTTTATTGAATTCAAATTCTACCATCTGCTGTGGCGGGATTCGAACCCAGATCCCCCAGAACATTAGCTGAGTGTCTGGATTTATAGTCTGGTGATAATACCACTGGGCCATCACCTTCCCACTGTGTGGAGTCTGCACGTTCTCCCCATGTCTGCGTGGGTTTCCTCCGGGTGCCCCGGTTTCCTCCCACATTCCAAAGATGTGCGGGTTAGGTGGATTGGCCATGGTAAATTGTCCCTTAGTGTCCAAAGATGTGCAGGTTAGGTGGATTGGCCATGCTAAATTGTCCCTTAGTGTCCAAAGATGTGTAGGTTAGGTGGATTGGCCATGCTAAATTGCCCCCTAGTGTCCAAAGATGTGTAGGTTAGGTGGATTGGCCATGCTAAATTGCTCCTTAGTGTCCAAAGATGTGCAGATTAGATGGATTGGCCATGCTAAATTGCCCCTTAGTGTCCAACAATTTGCAGGTTAAGTGGATTGGCCATGCTAAATTGTCCCTTCGTGTCCAAAGATGTGTAGGTTAGGTGGATTGGCCTTGCTAAATTGCCCCTTAGTGTCCAAAGATGTGCAGGTTAGATGGATTGGCCGTGCTAAATTGTCCCTTAGTGTCCAAAAATGTGTAGGTTAGATGGATTGGCCATGCTAAATTGCCCCTTAGTGTCCAAAGTTGTGTAGGTTAGGTGGATTGGCCATGCTAAATTGCCCCTTAGTATCCAAAGATGTGCAGGTTAGATGGATTGGCCATGCTAAATTGCCCCTTAGTGTCCAAAGATGTGCGGGTTAGGTGGATTGGCCATGCTAAATTGCCCCTTAGTGTCCAAAGATGTGCAGGTTAGGTGGATTGGCCATGCTAAATTGCCCCTTAGTGTCCAAAGATGTGCGGGTTAGGTGGATTGGCCATGCTAAATTGCCTCTCAGAGTTAGGGGGAGCAGCTCGGGTAAATGCATGGGGTTACGGGGAATAGGGTCTGAGTGGGATTGCGGTTGGTGCAGACTTGATGGGCTGAATGGCCTCCTTTGGCACTGTACGGATGCTGCGATTCTATGTATTCTACTGAACTTGAGATGGCTGAGTTGAAGCGTGATGGCGTACGGAACTTCAATAAAAGTGAGCATGTATCTGAAGGCAGCCTGGGATGGGGATGGGAGGACACTTCTTATTTTTTGCCCTGCCTCTGACTTGTCTCTGACCTTCCCTCCCCTTGCAAACTCTGAAGCCCCTCACCTCCCACTCAAGTTCCAGCAAAACGCAATAGTATTTTGCACTGAGAAAAGGGCGTGGAACCATGTGACCGTCTGAATGACTCGATGCCAACAGCACATCCACTGGGCCGCGTGAGGAGATAACGGGAATGATTGTGTAACCTGGAGAAGAATTCCTAGCCACTTGCAGTCGCCTTGGGCAGCAAGGCTGGGAATTCTGCGGAGAGTAACCCGCTTCCCGGCTCCCCAAAGCCTGTCCGACATCGACAAGGGCACAAGACAGGAGTGCCATCTTTCACTTAGCCCAGTGTTCATTGCCCATCCCTAATTGTCCCCCTTGAGGAGGTGGTGGGTGAGCCGCCATCTTGAACCCGGCGCAGTCCTCCATGTGGTGTAGGTACACCCACTGTGCTGTTAGGGAGAGAGTTCCAGGATTGTGATTGGGCATCAGTCAGTCCCGTGTGGTGTAGGTACACCCACAGTGCTGTTAGAGAGGGAGTTACAGGATTGTGATTGGACATCAGTCAGTCCCCGTGTTTGGTGTAGGTACACCCACAGTGCTGTTAGGGAGGGAGCTCCAGGATTGTGATTGTAGATCAGTCAGTCCCCGTGTGGTGTAGGTACACCCACAGTGCTGTTAGGGAGGGAGTTCCAGGATTGTGATTGGACATCAGTCAGTCCCCGTGTGGGGTGTAGGTACACCCACAGTGCTGTTAGGGAGGGAGTTCCAGGATTGTGATTGGACATCAGTCAGTCCCCATGTGGTGTAGGTACACCCACAGTGCTGTTAGGGAGGGAGTTCCAGGATTGTGATTGGACATCAGTCAGTCCCCATGTGGTGTAGGTACACCCACAGTGCTGTTAGGGAGGGAGTTCCAGGATTATCATTGGACATCAGTCAGTCCCCGTGTTTGGTGTAGGTACACCCACTGTGCTGTTAGGGAGGGAGTTCCAGGATTGTGATTGGACATCAGTCAGTCCCCCATGTGGTGTAGGTACACCCACAGTGCTGTTAGGGAGGGCGTTCCAGGATTGTTATTGGACATCAGTCAGTCCCCATGTAGTGTAGGTACACCCACAGTGCTGTTAGGGAGGGAGTTCCAGGATTGTCATTGGACATCAGTCAGTCCCCGTGTTTGGTGTAGGTACACCCACCGTGCTGTTAGGGAGGGAGTTCCAGGATTGTGATTGGACATCAGTCAGTCCCCGTGTGGTGTAGGTACACCCACAGTGCTGTTAGGGAGGGAGTTCCAGGATTGTGATTGGACATCAGTCAGTCCCCGTGTCGGGTGTAGGTACACCCACAGTGCTGTTAGGGAGGGAGTTCCAGGATTGTGATTGGACATCAGTCAGTCCCCGTGTCGGGTGTAGGTACACCCACAGTGCTGTTAGGGAGGGAGCTCCAGGATTGTGATTGGAGATCAGTCAGTCCCCGTGTGGTGTAGGTACACCCACAGTGCTGTTAGGGAGGGAGTTCCAGGATTGTGATTGGACATCAGTCAGTCCCCGTGTGGGGTGTAGGTACACCCACAGTGCTGTTAGGGAGGGAGTTCCAGGATTGTGGTTGGAGATCAGTCAGTCCCCATGTGGTGTAGGTACACCCACAGTGCTGTTAGGGAGGGAGTTCCAGGATTGTGATTGGACATCAGTCAGTCCCCATGTGGTGTAGGTACACCCACAGTGCTGTTAGGGAGGGAGTTCCAGGATTATCATTGGACATCAGTCAGTCCCCGTGTTTGGTGTAGGTACACCCACCGTGCTGTTAGGGAGGGAGTTCCAGGATTGTGATTGGACATCAGTCAGTCCCCGTGTGGTGTAGGTACACCCACAGTGCTGTTAGGGAGGGAGTTCCAGGATTGTGATTGGACATCAGTCAGTCCCCGTGTCGGGTGTAGGTACACCCACAGTGCTGTTAGGGAGGGAGTTCCAGGATTGTGATTGGACATCAGTCAGTCCCCGTGTCGGGTGTAGGTACACCCACAGTGCTGTTAGGGAGGGAGTTCCAGGATTGTGATTGGACATCAGTCAGTCCCCGTGTGGGGTGGAGGTACACCCACGGTGCTGTGTACATGAATCCTTTCCACGACACATCCTCCCCTCCCCAAACAACCCCCACCGCCCCCAGTCCTCTCGAGCACCCTTCTCCCTCTCTCCCACACCTCCTACTCCCCCGTACCCCTGAGCCTTGCTCTCATCCTACCTTCCAAGTGCCGCAAACTTGATCCCACAGGTCCCTGGACGCAGCCTCCAATCGCTAGACAGTCCACAGGAAATGTTCAACTATGAAGAAGTCACCTTTGATTCGAAGCAAAATGTATTCATGTAGGTTTAGTTCATTGACGGTGTTCGGGGCGTGTGTGGATGTCCCTGCAAAAAATTAAAATACAAATGAACCAGTTACTCTCCGCAATCCGTCGAGAGTAACTCACCTCCTGACTCCCCCCAAAGCCTGTCCACTGGGAATCCTGCGGAGAGTAACTCACCTCCTGACTCCCCCAAAGCCTGTCCACTGGGAATCCTGATGTGAAGTTGCCGCTGTTGGACTGGGGTGAACACAGTAAGAAGTTTCACAACACCACGTTAAAGTCCAACAGGTTTATTTGGTAGCAAATACCATAAGCTTTCGGAGCGCTGCTCCTTCGTCAGATGGAGTGGAAATGTGCTCTCAAACAGGGCACAGAGACACAGAAATCAAGTTACAGAATACTGATTAGAATGTGAATCCCTACAGCCAGCCAGGTCTTAAAGGTACATACAATGTGGGTGGAGGGAACATTAAACACGGGTTAAAGAGATGTGTATTGTCTCCAGACAGAACAGCCAGTGAGATTCTGCAAGTCCAGGGGGCAAGCTGTGGGTGTTACTGATAATGTGACATAAATCCAACATCCCGGTTTAGGCCGTCCTCATGTGTGCGGAACTTGGCAATCAGTTTCTGCTCAGTGACTCTGCGCTGTCGTGTGTCGTGAAGGCCGCCTTGGAGAACGCTTACCCGAAGATCCAAGGCTGAATGCCCGTGACCGCTGAAGTGCTCCCCCACAGGAAGAGAACAGTCTTGCCTGGTGATTGTCGAGCGGTGTTCATTCATCCGTTGTCGTAGCGTCTGCATGGTTTCCCCAATGTACCATGCCTCGGGACATCCTTTCCTGCAGCATATCTGGTAGACAGCGTTGGCCAAGTTGCAAGAGTAGGTACCGTGTACCTGGTGGATGGTGTTCTCACGTGACATGATGGCATCCGTGTCGATGATCCGGCACGTCTTGCAGAGGTTGCTGTGGCAGGGTTGTGTGGTGCCGTGGTCACTGTTCTCCTGAAGGCTGGGTAGTTTGCTGCGGACAATGGTCTGTTTGAGGTTGCGCGGTTGTTTGAAGGCAAGAAGTGCGGATGTGGGGATGGCCTTGGCGAGATGTTCGTCTTCATCAATGACATGTTGAAGGCTCCGGAGGAGATGCCGTAGCTTCTCCGCTCCGGGGAAGTACTGGACAACGAAGGGTACTCTGTCCACCGTGTCCCGTGTTTGTCTTCTGAGGAGGTCTGTGCGGTTTTTCGCTGTGGCGCATTGGAACTGTTGATCGATGAGTCTAGCGCCATATCCTGTTCTTCTGAGGGCATCTTTCAGCGTCTGGAGGTGTCTGTTGCGATCCTCCTCATCCGAGCAGATCCTGTGTGTACGGAGGGCTTGTCCGTAGGGGATGGCTTCTTTAACGTGTTTAGGGTGGAAGCTGGAGAAGTGGAGCATCGTGAGGTTATCCGTGGGCTTGCGGTACAGTGAGGTGCTGAGGTGACCGTCCTTAATGGAGACGCGTGTGTCCAAGAATGCAACCGATTCCGGAGAGTAGTCCATGGTGAGTCTGATGGTGGGATGGAACTTGTTGATGTCATCATAGAGTTGTTTCAGTGATTGTTCACCATGAGTCCAAAGGAAGAAAATGTCATCGATGTATCTAGTGTATAGCATCGGTTGAAGGTCCTGTGCGGTGAAGAAGTCTTGTTCGAACCTGTGCATGAAGATGTTGGCATATTGAGGTGTGAATTTGGTCCCCATGGCTGTTCCGTGTGTCTGGATGAAGAACTGGTTGTTGAAGGTGAAGACATTGTGGTCCAGGATGAAGCGGATGAGTTGTAAAATTGCATCTGGAAACTGGCAGTTGCTGGCGTTGAGTACTGAGGCCGTTGCAGCAATGCCATCATCGTAGGGGATGCTGGTGTAGAGTGCCGAGACATCCATTGCGACGAGGAGTGCTCCTGGTTCAACTGCTCCATGTGTGCCGAGTTTCTGCAGGAAGTCCGTAGTGTCGCGACAAAATTTGGGGGTTCTTTGTACAATGGGTTTCAAGATGCCCTCGACATAGCCGGAGAGGTTCTCGCACAGGGTTCCATTGCCTTAAACGATGGGATGGCCAGGTGTGTTTGCCTTGTGTATTTTTGGGAGGCAGTAGAGATCTCCAACGCGTGGAGTACGTGGGATGAGAGCACCGAGGGTGTTTTGAAGTTCCGCACACATGAGGACGGCCTAAACCGGGATGTTGGATTTATGTCACATTATCAGTAACCCCCACAGCTTGCCCCCTGGACTTGCAGAATCTCACTAGCTGTTCTGTCTGGAGACAATACACATCTCTTTAACCCGTGTTTAATGCTCCCTCCACCCACATTGTCTGTACCTTTAAGACCTGGCTGGTTGTAGGGATTCACATTCTAATCAGTATTCTGTAACTTGATTTCTGTGTCTGTGCACTGTTTGAGAGCACATTTCCACTCCATCTGACGAAGGAGCAGCGCTCCGAAAGCTTATGGTATTTGCTACCAAATAAACCTGTTGGACTTTAACCTGGTGTTGTGAGACTTCTTACTGGGAATCCTGCGGAGAGTAACTCACCTCCTGACTCCCCCCCAAAGCCTGTCCACTGGGAATCCTGCGGAGAGTAACTCACCTCCTGACTCCCCCCCAAAGCCTGTCCACTGGGAATCCTGCGGAGAGTAACTCACCTCCTGACTCCCCCCCAAAGCCTGTCCACTGGGAATCCTGCGGAGAGTAACTCACCTCCTGACTCCCCCCCAAAGCCTGTCCACTGGGAATCCTGCGGAGAGTAACTCACCTCCTGACTCCCTCCAAACTTTGTCAAAGAAACAAATAAACAAACAAACAACAATACAGCACAGGTACAGGCCCTTCAGCCCTCCAAGCCTGCACCGATGATGTGTTCCTAACTAGACCATTCTTTTGTATCCCTCTATTCCCAGTCTGTTCATGTGGCTATCTAGATAAGTCTTAAACGATCCCAGCGTGTCCGCCTCAATCACCTTGCTTGGCAGCGCATTCCAGACCCCCACCACCCTCTGTGTAAAATACGTCCCCCTGACATCTGTGTTGAACCTTGTCCCCCTCACCTTGAACCCGTGACCCCTTGTGTTTGTCATTTCTGACCTGGGAAAAAGCTTCCAGCTGTTCACCCTATCCATGCCCTTCATAATTTTATAAACTTCTATTAGGTCGCCCCTCAACCTCCGTCTTTCCAGGGAGAACAACCCTAGTTTACTCAATCTCTCCTCATAGCTAATCCCCTCCATACCAGGCAACATCCTGGTAAACCCTTCTCTGCACTCTCTCCAAAGCCTCCACGTCCTTCTGGTAGTGTGGCGACCAGAACTGGATGCAGTATTCCAAATGTGGCCTAACCAACGTTCTATATAACTGCAACATCATATGCCAACTTTTATACTCTATTCCCGTCCAATAAAGGCAAGCATGCCATATGCCTTCTTCACCACCTTTTCCACCTGTGCTGCCACCTTTAAGGAGCTGTGGACTTGTACACCCAGGTCCCTCTGTGTGTCTATACTCCTGATGGTTCTGCCATTTATTGTACAGCTCCCCCTTACATTAGATCTACCAAAATGCATCACTTCGCATTTATCTGGATTAAATTCCATCTGCCATTTCTCCGCCCAATGTTCCAGCCTATCTATATCCCTGCTAAATTCCAATGAGTGTAGCCCCAGTCTACTCAGTCTCTCCTCATAAGCCAACCCTCTCAACTCCGGTGATTATGATTGCGTGTCCCCTAGTTGCCAGCCAGGCTCCCTATGATTTGCCACACCCTGAAAGGAAATCTGTCCAACGAGGAAGACCAGGCCTAACCTCATTGGGTGCCGTGACCCTTTCCCTCCCGCCCTGTCACCCCTGAAAGCCAGAGAACATTCCAGAAGGACTCGAAGAAGGGCGGGGAGCGGTAAAAACAGCCATTTCCAAGAGAAAGCCAAGCGGAGACTCAACGGGCCCACTGGGGACCTGGGATGACACAAGAGCGTGTGTGAGATTCAACAGCCTAATCGATTTCGCCAGACCGGGTGGTATCTGTTTCTGGGGAAATTAGCCCCGAGTTTGGGGAAAAGTTAACCTAATTCACTGCGTCAGGCTTGCTTCTTTAACCCCTGAGTGCTTTAATACAGTTAATTTCGAACCACAGCCCTTCATCACCCCCTTAAAGTAAGTAGCACCTGGGTAAATGTGATATAATGGTCAAAGTGTCCGCACAGAACATCTCACACACATCAGAGCGCATTTTCAACAACTCCATATGTGAGACTTCCAGCCGGGCTAACTGAGGAGAGGCAGCGGCGTAGTGGTGTTGTCACTGGACTCGTCATCCTGAAACCACAGGGCAATGCTCTGGGAGAGACCCGGTTCGAATCCCACCGTGGCAGCACAGAATTCTACAGTGCAGAGGAGGCCCTTTGGCCCATCGAGTCTGCACCGATGCATGAAAGGCCCTTGGAGTCCGGGTCCAAAGGAGGCAGAGAGTGGGTATAGATGGGTCTTTTTCTAAATGGAGGTCGGTCACCCAGTGGTGTGCCCCAGGGATCTGTTCTGGGACCCTTGCTGTTTGCCATTTTCATAAATGACCTGGATGAGGAAGCGAAGGGATGGGTTGGTAAGTTTGCCGACGACACGAAGGTTGGTGGGGTTGTGGATAGTCTGGAGGGATGTCAGTGTGGTGGACCTCAGTTGTGCCTTTGTCCTATATGGACCACCGTTGTGTGTGTTTGTCATACCTGGACACATCCCCTTCCAGTTTGGTTCCTCCCCTCAGCACCTAGTATAAAGGTGGCTGTCTCCTCCCCCTTGTTCAGTCCAGGTCGGTTATTTGTTGGGATCTGCTCCTGATTCTGTTGTGAATAAAAGCCTACACTTATATTGGCATATCGGTAGTCTTTCGCCTTACTGACAGATAAATGCGTCGTGGTCCATTTTGGCAGGTCAAATGGGATGAAGGAGTACAATATAAAGGGAAAGACTCTTAGTACTGTAGAGGATCAGAAGGACCTTGGGGTCCGGGTCCATAGGACTCTAAAATCGGCCCCGCAGGTGGAGGAGGTGGTTAAGAAGGCGTATGGTGTGCTGGCCTTTATCAATCGAGGGATTGAGTTTAGGAGTCTGGGGATAATGATGCAGCTATATAAGACCCTCGTCAGACCCCACTCGGAGTACTGTGCTCAGTTCTGGTCGCCTCATTACAGGAAGGATGTGGAAAAGATTGAAAGGGTGCAGAGGA